>NC_134485.1:163156934-163194434 GCF_040206685.1 Ascaphus truei
TAATGGCCCCTAACCCCTTAATCACCTTAGCAGTTAATAAACTCTGTAGTAATTAAGGGGTTAACCCACCCTCCCGTGCTACCCACCCTGGAGGCCTAATCACCAAACCCGGGACCACTATACCCACCCTCTACTCATTGATTGGCACATTAGTACATCATACCCATATAATATGGGCATGATAAGCCACTATAGCACTCAATGGTCAACCTAATACAAATGATTAAGGCCAAAAATACACAATAATAAAGGAAATATACAAGCACCTAAACACCCCAACAATAAAATACCTAAAAAGCCTAATAGTACACATGTATAAAATGTATCTATCACCAAAACAGCTAAATAATAAAATCATGTTATTCCAAAACATAAGAATACAATTAAATAAACACCTTTCCAACCAATTCAAGAAATAAAAGCACTAGCCAACAAATCAATTCAATAAATAAAACCACTAGCCAACAAAACTATTAATTAATTTAAACTGCTAACAAACCCTAAAATGTACTAAAAACAAGCCAAACAAATTCCAAACAATTTAATCAAAACAATAAACAGAAATAGAAAAAATAACAATCAATTCAAAACAAGCATTTGCCAAAAAATGCTTTGCCTATCACTGTATTTATCTACCCTAAAGGTGCACAGATTAGTACATTAGCAGTCAATGGGCAATCAAAAACATAAAAATAAATAAATACAATCGAAAATCCTGAAAAAAAGACAATTACATACATTCAATATTTATCTTACCTTTAGAAGTTCCAGCCTCCGAATGCCGGCATATCAGATAGCTCTCGACCTGTGACGTCATCACCCGCAATCCGTTAAAAAGTTGAGTGTTTCATGAGGTCAAGATGTCTCTTTGAAGTCTAGTCCGGATGACAGAATTCTGATAACATTAATGGAAGAATCCATTGATATAATCTGTGTGTGACGGTAGGGGGTAACCAAGCTATACAATAAAGGTTACGCCATATGGTTACCCCTGAAACCGTGGGACCCCTGGTAGCTCCATAAGCAAGGGACAAGGGTGTGACGGTGAAGGGGTCCCCAGGCCAATAATTAAAGCATTATGCTCAGCTGGGGGGCCCCTGAGTCATAAAAGGTGACTGTGAAGTGTCAGTTCTGCAGTCCAGAGCTGGCTGCAGTCCTGAAAACGTATGATACAGTGTGTGAAATATGCCCCTGAGCTATATTGGGGAATTGTGAGTGTCAGCTCTTCAACCCAATTGTGATATATAACTGTTGGTATAATAAAGATGTATGTGGTTTTACTGTTCCAGGAGTGCCAGCCAACGGGGATGTGCAGGGCGTGAGTTTCAGGGGTGATTTTCCGGTAAAATGTTGTCTGGGTGTGTTTGGGTAGACAGAGGCCTTTGTTGCGGGGTTCCTCGAAACATGTACTCAGGAATCCCCCCAGATTCCTGAGGACATGAGTAACACAGATCACCGGACAAAATCCCCCCTAGAACACAGTTTGCAGCTCACCGCCAAATCCCCCTGCTTCAGCACAAACCAGGACAGTAAAACTGGGCAGGGAACTGAATTACATTAAAGGTTCTCGGAATTTGCCCAAACCCCAGTGTAGGGTTCAGTACATCTCTCACCGGGGATAAGGTGAAGACAGTTATAGGGGTTTTAAGTTAAAATGTTAAATGTCAGCTCCTGGACCCGGGCATTGTGTATGCATTACTGTGACTGTGTGAAACATACCCACCACTGACACGAGGCATACAGGGTTAATGTATATCCCCACACTCCAGTCAGGTATAAGACTGAGCAGGTTTGTTTTATTGAAATAAAAGGTAAATGGGTATGAAGGGGTTAAAATATATCTGCAGGTAGAGCAGGGATTCCCCAGTATAGCACATGTACCCACATAAATGCCCAGGTATCCTAAATCCAGGATAAGGGTTCAGGGGGGAAATCATATCATGTGTTAAATGTATGAATTATGATAACAATGTTTTTGAATAAGGGGGAAAAGAGCATGGGTTTTAACCATCCCCCAAGATTAATAGGTTTAAACGTTAGTCCTGCAGAAACTCAGTGTGGGCTTATGGCTAATAGTTCAAAGAGACATTTGTCCTAGAGGTGTTAAACCTTTTGTTGGCACGTATGGTGTGTTAGACTGGGCTTTGAAATGCTTAGCAGGATTCGAAGGTGTTAACCTTTTGGTAACGGGGGGAGAAGCAGGAAGAGAATTGCACTGGGCCATTGTCCCTATACCCAGACTGAGCGGCATTCATTAAGAAAGCAGGATGCCATATGCTAAGTGGCCAGTGGGGGAAGATTACATTTTTGTTGCACATGCTCAGTTGAGATACTGAGGCTTTGTGCCAGTTTTTTAAAGAACCTGGCAGAACTCTGCCATACGTGGGATAATTGGTTCCCACGCAGTGATTCGCTGCAGTCTGTAAAGATAGGCTTTTGGTGTTTTTAAAAAGCCCTGCGCAGCCAGTCAGGGGGTAATTCCATCTTGTAAGAAATTCCATCAGATTCATCTGAGCTACAGCGTGCAGTGCAAAAGTGATAACATCATAACTAAGGTTTGCACCCTGCTTCAAAAGTTTGTTAGATCTAAGGACTTTGAAACGAATTCTGCAAGGGCAGAACAAAGTCATTTCATTTGGCGAAGATATAGGGGTGGCAAGTTGCGCCCCTAGCCAAAAGACTGTCCTGTTTCCTGCTCGCGTATCAAACCCGCTCTGGGAATTGATACCTGGAGACCGGATTGCATGAAATTTCATTCCAGAAAACTTTTATTTCATTCCAGTAAGTGTGTTATTCATGATATTTTTGTAATTCAAGAGCTGTGTGTTCTTTATGTGAATAAATACAATTTATTTCATGCTTTATTCAATCAAAGGACCCAGATGGTAAAGTGTTAATAAGCTTGGTCTACCGTGACAGGCTACATATTAACTGGTGGCAGCGGCGGGACCTGATTGAATCTATAATATAGTATCTTGCGTGGTACTGTATCATAGAGGGGAGGCTCTCAGTTAAGAGCTCCCCCTAGGTGTGAGATAGCACACACACGAGTTACAAGAGAAGCGAATAACACAGTTACTCTTTGCACCCTCTCTTGTTGCCTGCGGGTGAATCATGGACAGACGAGCAGGACGGTTCCGGTCCTGGGATCGTGCCAGGCTTGTTGCCCGGTGTAAAGAGTATGGGTTACCGACGGCTGGTTGTGCAAAGACACGGCTGGAGGTAGATTTGGAGCAGCATGAAGCAGGCATTTCTTTGCTTGCCAGCACAGCTCTGGTACCTGCAGCCGCAGTGGAGTCACACCAGCACAGGTTAGGCGGAATGATGCCACCCCTGGAGGAAGATGGACAAGGGGAGGGAGAGGGTGCGGTGAACATTATTGCGCCAGCAGTGTCAGTTGTTCCTGTACTTGCAGAGACCCCTAACTCTGGACTAACAGCACTTCTTGCCTCATGGGGGGCACACGCTACAACTGATGATAGGATTCACATGCTGGCAGCGGTTTACAGGCAAGTGTCCCCTCATGTGCCCCTGGTGAATGGAGAACAGCAGCCTGCAGCAGCACCTAGCAGTTCTAAGCCTGCGGAATTCAGGCATGAGAAACGGTGCTACCAGTGCAGCAGAGTCGGTCATATCAGACCGTACTGTCCGGACCGTGCCAGGTCCACTGAACCCCATCTGGGGCAGCACTCCCAAGCTGCTTGACCAGTTGCCAGTGTGCGACTGGCACACACAGATGAACCAAGACAAGCAGAGGATTCAACCCACAGAGGGACGTCCCCGGAGAGATCTGCCCTTGCTTCCCCGGGACCTGCAGCAGAGACAGAGAGACATCAAGTTGCATCAGTAAGGATGCAGCCCAGTGATGTCTGGCAGAAGCATCTGTGGAGGGTGACCATTGAGGATCGGCAAGCAGATGGCTTGCTGGATTCCGAGTCCACGTTACCTTGGTCAGGCCAGATATGATCCAGCCAGGAGATTTGCTCCCGGGCACCGGGGTGCGAGTGACCATGCCATATGGAGGACTGCGGTCACTCCAGGTTGCCCGGGTCTTTTTGGATTGGGGTGCCGGTCGTGGCATGAGGGAGGTGGGGGTATTGCCTGGGTTAGATGCCACAGTTTTGCTCAGCAATGACTCGGGGCATGTTACCTGTGTATTCACTGCAGAGCTGGCTCCTGTTGCAGCAATTCCTAGGAGCCAGTCATCAGGGATCACAACAGAATTAACCCCTGTCCCCCTGCATTTGGGACCAACGGTTCCAGCGGTCTCTGAGGAGACCAGACAGGTAAGCCAGACTACTGAGTCGTGACTAGTGACTGACTTACTGTTCACTTTACCTGCTTCTGTTCCCCCTGACATAGAGACTAAGGGTGGGTGGTTAGTGTTAGGAGCAGAATTTAGGGATGCGGTGAAAACTGACCCCAGCTTAGAAGGTATGGGACTGCGGGCGTCCGAGTCTTGGGAAAGCGGGGGGTCAGACCACTTGCTGTGGCATCGCAGGCTCTGGTGTAGGGAGCCAGGATATACCGGGTTAGACATAGTCTGGACCGGTAGGAGACTGTAAGTGGGACCCAGGGAGTGTAGGCAGCAAGGATTGTGTGAAGTCCACTCCATTCCACTAGCAGGGTATCAGGGGGTCACTCAGACAAGAGCCCAGCTGTTGCAACCTTACTCCTGGCCGATCGCATCAGGAGCAGGGGCAGAGTTGCGCCATCCCAGTGATGCCTGCCAGCCAGAGGGTTAAGCAGGTGATTGTGTGCGGATGCTCCTGAACCTGTTACCAGGAATGGTGAAACTGGTTCAGAGAGTAGCTAAGGCAGTGCTAGGGATCTTTACTACAAAAGGTTCATCTAGAAGGGTGCTAGCGGAGTTAGGGGTCCGGTTTAGTAGGCAGCCAGGAGCAGTAGCCAGGGTTAGGTCAGGACAGCATAGGGTTCTGTTCTCGGACCAGCCAGGCAGGACACATGGCACAGATCATCATAAGGCATTGTTTATCACCAAATACAACAGGTCGGCAAAAATTATTGACAAAATCATTAATAGACATTAGGGAATATTGTTGAATAATAACATCTTGAAGAAAAACTAGAGACGAAACCATCAATTATATTTAAAAGAGCTAAATCACTAAAAAACATTATCGCACCAAGAATGCTGCGCAAGAAAAACGTCCAGCTGGCTGTTATAAATGTGGGACCAACAGATATTTAAGGTGTCATCATATTGGTAATAAAGAGAACACATTCACCTCAAAGGCCACACAAGAAACATTCCCAATATACTATTAACACGCCCCTGTGGGCGACAATATGTAGGGCGCACCAAGAGGAAGCTGAGGGAAAGATTTCTCAAGCACAAACAAAACATTGCTAAGGGGTTTATGGGACATGGTGTATCCAGAAACTTTGCTCTAGAACATTCACAAAACCCCCAAGTCTAAAGTTGTTGGGAATTGAGAGTGTCAACATGGGGACCATGAGAGGGGATAGATTCCTGAAGCTGAGACAGAGGGAATCTTACTGGATTTTCAAACTCCACACCATGTCACCAGAAGGCCTGAACGAGGAGCTGGATTTGCTTGCATTCCAGTAAACAGAATGTGTGCTTCTAGGCACATAGTGTATAATTATAAGGGGAGTGTAGACTACTTCTGCACATTGTAAGGTTAGCTTCAGGCTGAGGATAGTGTAGATGCTTGGCCCTATCTAGTTTGGGGACTAACAGTGGAGGACTGGGATTCCTTTAGTCCCCTTCTCAGCCTATACCTTTCCTGGGGAAGGGAATGAATGGCATCTTTACTTTGGGTTAACATTCTAGTATAAATTGAGCACCCTTTAGGAGGATTATATTGTCTATGCAATCATACAGTGGTATTATACACCTTTATTTATTTTTAAGTATGAAATCTTCATATATATTTAATACAAAAAAATTAATGGGATTTTTTAATAATAGAATTCTTAACTTATATAACTTTTAAATAATCATTTGTATTACCATCTGTTTATGTATTTACTATTAATAAAACAATGTGATGTTAGTCTAGTACTAATATATATGGATAATGTTTAATGTATAATATGTTTCAATTATAAGAGGTATAATGGTAGAAGGGAAGAAAACTGGAGGAGCACTACTGTTAGTATCAAAAAGTAGGGAAAAGAAAGGTGCGTATCCCATAAAAAATGATTTATTGGTCATGGAATATGACCCCAGGTCATTGATTAAGGAATCCCTAAGGGACAATTCATACGCATAAAACGAAATTGTTCTACATCTGATGATTTTATTAAACAGTCTAGGGACCTGTTAGATAGATTCACAGCCAGAGGTTATAATAGGCTTGACCTAGAAAAAACACTTGAGGAAGTTACCCTTATGGAGATATCTACTTTATTTAGAAGTAAAACAGAAGAGATAAAGAAGAACACTTTAACACAAACACCTCTATTTATTACTCAATATAGTGCACAATCTGAGCAGATCAAGCAGATTATAAGAAAACATTGGAATGTGCTATCTGTAGATCCTGCACTTAAAGATATCTTCAATGAGGGACCTAAATTTGTTTTTAGACGTGCTAAAACCATTTCCAATTCAGTGTCCCCGAGTCTTTTCCAGTCCCCTGATGATACGATTAAAAATCCTCTTCCATTTGGCTCCTTCAGATGTTCTAAACGCAAAATTTGTAAATACAGGAAGACAGGGTCAGAATTTGTGTCCACAGCGACGGGTAAGCGATATAGATCTAGGACATTCAATAATTGCAACACAAAGTTTGTGGTCTATCTCCTGACCTGCCGCTGTGGTAAACAATATATTGGGCGTACTATTCTAGCCCTTAAGGTTAGAATAATGAAGCATGTGCGCCTAATTGAGAAGGTGGATCTTTTGCACCCTGTGTCTAACCATTTCTCATGTTGTAGTCAGGGTGGCTTGTCAGGTTTTTCCTTTATGGGAATCGAGCAGGTCTCTTGCTCTATTAGAGGTGGGGACAAATTGAATTTGCTGAACCGACGGGAACTCTTCTGGATATTTACTATCAACATAAGGGTTCCCTCCGGCCTCAATACTGACTGGGATCTTGGTCCTTTTTTGGACAATTAGATCATTTTCTTCCCAATGGTTAGGCACCTCTAGAGTATTAATTATGATCCCATAGTGTATACTCTCAATATTGAGTTCCTCGTGGATTGTATCTGTATCTGTATATCATGTACTGTATTTGTACATTATAATATCAAATTTAATTCTTAATAATATCTAAATAACGTATTCTTTAATGAAATATAAATACATCTTAAGTGGTTCCAGTTTATCATTTTTTGATCTAGTGGTCTGTTATTCAAAGTGGGCCTAGCTTGTAATCTTTTAATCCAATTTAATTTAATTTAATTGAATATGATTTAATTTATAATTATTATGTAAAAAACATTACTGCTTTAGCTATACCTCCTTTTCTTATTTCCTCCCCTCCCTCTTTCTCATTCTTTCTTTGTTCAACACGTTTCTTGATAGGACGTCCCTTCAATATGGTTTCTTGGTGAAGATATTATCTTCTGGAAATGTGTTCTCAAAATACAAATTTTCAAAATATGTTCCTTAATATGTTGTTTCTTAAATTAAAATTTATTGCTCTCAAATTTCTTGTTTTGTTTTTATAACTAGCTTTAAGAAGTTCTTGGTATTTCTAATAGAGCAATGTTTCCCCGTTACATTATGTATTCATTTGTTCTATATTTGCAATGTGGTAATAGGTGGTTGTATAAGTTAAGGTCGCTGGGTGGATATAGATGACAAGTAACCATGAGTGATTTTCCATGGAGGAACTGTTCTGGATAATGATTTCTATAGAACAGATCTTATTATTACATTACATTGGGTATTTTTTCCATTTACTTAATGCTCTATGTTTGCCACTTTTTACCCACTCAGCGTACTTGCAATCAGCTCCATGACAATATAGGGCTTAGGTTTGACTATGCATATGTAAAGTGATGTTTTTAGTGACCCCCTCTGGTCAATTAATATCATTTATAAATAGAGTAAAACAGGGGGGGGGGGTTGTAAATATGTTTTCTTTAATACATATATTTTAAAGTTTATTAACTCTATTGATGTTATGTTACGTCTCAGCACACTTTGTGGTCACTTTGTATATTTCCATTCTGCAAGTCACTCTCCCACCCCGCACACTGGGCATTCTGTGTGCCTCCAGGGTTTTTGGTTGGTTTTGCGCAAGCGCACTCCGCCGAAGGTCCGTGGCTCACTAGGTCTGCTCCGATTACGAGGAGGGACTAGTGACTCGGTAAGTTTAGGATGCGCGCGCATCTAGAGCTTCAATGACGCATATGGCTAGGGTCACCTGATGACGTCTTCACCTTGCGCCCCGCGGCTTCCACTGGCATGGGGGACTCTCCCTCATTTGGTAATTGCGCAAGCACGTACCATGAGGGCTGTTAGACCTCACATACCTCCGGATTAGTAGTTGGAGGCGGAGACAGTAGGCGTCATCTTTGTGTGCACACTAACGTATATGCACACATCAGAAGATTATTAGCAATTACAGAGGGCGGACCACATGTGAGCTGTGAGTATTGGTTGATCATATTACTTTGTGCCTATATATATGTTATAAAAGTTGTGATATGTATACCTTGAGAAAGCGCTCTGTGAAGCGTGAAACGTTGGAGGGGCTCTCCTGTGCCATTTTTTCCATGACCAATAAATAATTTTTTATGGGATACGCACCTTTCTCTTCCCTACTTTTTGATACTAACAGTAGTGCTCCTCCAGTTTTCTTCCCTTCTACTTGTCTACCCCGTGGACGGAAGCACACCTGGGGACCCCGTACATGTGGATCACATGGATTTTTGCAGCACTCAAAGTGAGTCAATTGCTTGCTACATGTTTTCCTGTTCAGGACTTTATCTAGACATTTTGGTACATTATAGGGTGTTATTATATTCAATTGTCCTGGTATCATTGTTTACCACAGCGTCACTTATCAGTGAGCTTACTATCCAGGATTGCAACCCAGTACCTGTCTTCTATCAAGTTTATGTCTAGGGGTCCCCCCACAAGTATCCGTTTATTCATCTACTTACCTACCTTACCGTTGTGAAGTCCATACTACGCATTCACCAGGTAAGAGGTATAATGGCATGGACCATAGTAGCTCTTGGAACACTGCTTATTTTATCTGCCATATAGGAGAATAGGAGGTTAAATCAGAAATGGAAGTGGAGCTAATTGATGCACACTTGCGATTAGTCATTAACTAATCAAAGCAATAAACAATTAGCTGGGTTTACCACCTCTCCAGTTCCTATATATAGGCAGACTGAGCAGTGTCCCAAATACATCCCTGAGGAAGGCGTAGTAGCGCCGAAACGCGTAGGATAGTTACTTTTAGACACATTGTCTTTATCAGTTGGCAGGAGCTGACTGAAAGTCAAGTTTTAATTTAGCAAGCCAGATAGTAGAGCTGGAGTGTTGGTGGCAAAGAGCGAACATTACATAACATAATTGCCCTGAATTGGAACACCGGAAGTGCGTAGGAGAGCGTCAGAGAAGGAAGCTGATGCTAACCAGGACGCCAGGATACCAGCGGCTGCCTCTGAGAGAGTCCAAGAGACTACGTGACACCCCCCGAGTGAGACTACCTGAGGGACGAGCATGGTGGATGGGGAGACAGCTACACCATCGGTTCCAGCAACGACTCCTGAGACGGCACTGAATACCGGTGAACCAGAGGGAGGCTTCATTACTCGCTCCTAAGAACAGCTTGTGTGAAAGGCCACTCATCGCTCCTATCAGGCAATAGTTTCTGGTTTTTATTACTTGTATTTTTGCTTAAATGTTTATGCATTGAATCGTATGTTTTATCATTATATGATATATATTTTTAAGTTCAATATAACAACTTGATTGATACAGCGCTCTTGTTTGTTGTTCTTTTTGATATATTTATATATGCTTACAAATGTTCTGATAGAGGAAAAGGGCAAAATATAATATTATATATATATATATATATGGAAAATAAAATAGAAATATATAATTGAAAAAATCTAATTGAAAAAAATATAAATGAAAAAATATCCTAAGCTCACGCTGGAGGATCCCGATCCTGCCTCAAAAAGGAAGACAGGGAAAACCGGAAGGGGGAGATGGAGGGAAAAGAGTGGGGGGTGACGGGATGGAGGCCGGGGGACGGGGGGCGGGGAAGGGGGAAGTGGGGGGGGGGGAAACAGGGGGAAGGTGGAAGGAGGGAATTGGGATGGGGATGGATGGAGGGGAGGGGAAGAGCTCCTGGGAGAAGGAGTGGCTCAGTGAGTAAAGACACTGACTGGCACAGGGGAGCCTGGTTCAATTCCCGGTGTCGGCTCCTTGTGACCTTGGGCAAGTCACTTTATCTCCTTGTGCCTCAGGCACAAAAAACATAGATTGTAAGCTCCACGGGGCAGTGAACCGTGCCTGCAAAATGTCTCTGTAAAGCGCTATGTAAAACTAGCAGCGCTATACAAGAACATGCTATTATTATTATGATTTGAGAATATTGCAATGTAACATATGATAGCTGTGAATTAAAAATGGTGTATGTACATCTATAAACATACCATTGCATACCTCAAACGCTAGACCTGCAGGAGAGAACTTGAGAGAACATATCAAAAAGATACAGAGGAAGTTAAGTGATCATAATGATGATAAAAACTGAGCCAATTTAGGGGAAAGCAGCCAGAGGAAGAAGGAGACAAGACCAGTGTGCTAACATCAAGACACTCATTCAATCCACCAGGGCTAAGAGGACCCAACTGGTGGATCCAGAATGTCTCCCGCCGACATAAGTTCTTAAAGTGATTGCCTCCCAGAGTATGTGGAGAAACGTGTTCAAGACCCATGATGGTCATTGATTTAGGGTTCTGATTATGTGCTGATTTAAAATGTCGTGGGACACTATGAGTATTAGTGCCCTTTAGAACATTTCTCCTATGCTCTAGGATTTCTCCAATGCTCTTAATGGACGTGTGATGCGGCCGACATATTGCTGGCCGCAACCACACTGAATCAGGTAGACGACATGAGTACTGTGACAGTTTATATTACTCCTGATCTGATACATGGTCCCCCTAATGGATGAATAGAATTGGTATTTGGCCACCAAATGCTTGCAGGTGATACATCTACTCCTCCCGCACTTGCGATTTCCAAATGGTCTCACAGTAGCGGAAGTGACAGAAGATTCACCAGACCTGAGTTTACTCGGGGCCAATACTACACTCTTGATGTTCCTTGCTTTTCTATAGATAATGGTGGCTTTTTCTGGAAGGACAGGCCCTAAATGAGGGTCGCACTTGAGAATGCTCCAGTGGTCATTAAGAATTTGATGGATGTTTCTATATGACAGGTTATAAGTGGTTATAAATCTCAAAGTAGAAGAACCAGTCTGACCATTATCTCTCGGAGCACCATACCCCAAATGCGGCCATCTGTTAGATTTAGATTTGTTCAATAACACGGACCTGTCAAGTGCCTTCACCTTACTGAGGGAGTCTGAGACAAACTTCTTATCATAGCCCTTGGCTATGAATTTATGACTCAGGGTGTCCGATTGACAAACAAAATCGCTTTCTCTAGTGCAGTTTCTTTTGAGATGATGAAACTGCCCTAGTGGAATGTTCCCGAGCCACTGTTTGTGGTGATTACTGGATGCATGAACGTAATTGTTTACAGAAACAGACTTAAAGTGTGTGGTGGTAGTGATATTTAAGTCTGAATCTGAAGCTAGGACAAGATCCAAAAATACTATAGATCCAGCATTGATATAAGTGAATTTGAGTGCTAGATGGTTATTGTCAAAAGAACTTAAAATGTTGGATAAGGCCGTCTCTTCACCATCCCAAATAATAATAATGTCATCTATGAAACGGCCATAGTACACGAGGCCTGCCCCGAGCCCAGCGCGTTGCCAACAGATCTCTCCTCCCAATAACCTATGAAGAGATTGGCATAGCTAGGGGCGAACCTCGTGCCCATGGCCGTTCCACAGATCTGTAAATAATACAAATCATCAAACAAAAAATAATTGTGAGTTAAAATAAAACTAATAGAATCCAAAATAAATTTCTTGTGTTTGCCTGGAATGGATGTCAGTGTCAAGCCAGTACTTAATAGCCTAAATCCCCCTGGAGTGGTCAATACAGGTGTAAAGCGAGGCCACATCCCATGTGGCCCAAAGATATGTTGGTTTCCACTTAAACTTGGAAATAGAGTCGATGATATGGAGCGTATCCTAACATGAGACCTGAGCTTAGCTACAGAGGGTTGAAGGTAGTAATCAACATATTGGGATAGGCCCGATGTCATCGACTCCACCCCCGAGATGATGGTCTTACCAGGGGGATTGAGCAATGACTTATGCACTTTCGGGAAGTGATAGAAAATTGGGGTGCGTGGATGTAAATAAAAATTTAAATTCTGTTTTTGAAATGATACCATCAATTTGTGCTTGGGTGAGAAGCTCCTTCATAAGATCCTGATATTGATCGACAGGATCAGCCGACAAGACAGAATAGGAGGCAGAGTCACCCAGAAGTCTGCGTGCCTCTAGGAGATACGCAGATTTATCCTGGATGACTATGCCTCCCCCCTTGTCAGCTTGTCTAATGACAATATCATAATTGACCTTAAGATTATTCAATGCTTCTAGTTCACCTCTAGAAAGATTCTGATTAAACCTCAAGGATTTAGAACACAGTGACTCAAAATCCCGAAGGACCAAATTGTAGAAAGCGTCCACAAATCCTCCCTTAAATTGGTAAGGGAAACCAAGCGACCTGGGCTTGAAGGGAGAATGCATAATATTCAAATCATCCTCCTAGTCCAGATCAAATTGACTAGTGTGATGTATTGATATTTCAAAATTGTCAATCGGTTCTTGTGAGAAACCTGATACTGTCCCAGACTGCCTCAGTAAGGAGGTAAGAGCCTTCGTACATAATTCTTCTTGTGTATTAGAAATCAGGGTAGGATTAGTGTAGACGGACGTTCACAGAGGTACACAATTGGAAACTTTATAAGGTGAAATTATAACGAGGCTTTATTGTGCCTTTTCCTTAACATTAGGAAACCATCCAAACAAGGGGGAAACACAGCTTCTATTCACTTGGGAGTGGTACTAGTGAAATACCATGCAATTCACAACTCCCTTAGTTAAGCATGTCTCCCAGCCCCAAGCACATAGCATGAAATGAACAGATATAAAAAGTCTTGTAATAAAAGTCTTATCTGTTCCTTGTAGTTTGGAGGGAAAATCTTCTCTGTTCCTGGTTCAGCTCCCTTCCCTCAGGGTGTGTCAGCATTCAGGTGTAGAAGTTTTCCCTGTGTCTTGAAAGCAGCTATGCTGTCTCTTCTGGCAGAGCTCAAGACAGGTTGTGAGAGTAAAGACAATCTCTGCTCTCTCTCCAAAGTTCAGCTCAGGTATGAGCTAAGGAGACACACTTCCTGTCTCAACAGACAGGCTTTTGTAAGCAATCTAAATCAGGCAGGTGGTGTTTATTAATTGACTACCAGCAGTTAACCACCACACTGCTAGATTAAAGGCACATTACTTGAACAGGGATTACTCCCCTGTTACATACCTGCCCTGTTTGTGGGAAGCTCGGGTTTGCCACGGCCAAAGCCCATCCTTCCACTCTCATTCTAGATATCTCTGTGACTTGAATGAGAGTGGATGGAGATAGAGAACCCTCAGTCCTGCTGGGATTGGAGCCCTTTCTCCAGTTTATTCGTGTCTCCTCCTGAAGGTGCTTGAGATCAGCACCCCTCAGTCGCTTGAGGAGGACTTTTTCTAAGTATAGTCTTTTTTCTACGTGCGCGGACATGAGATTTCCCTCGCGTCGGGTGCTCGTCTTATTGTAGGCATACTGTATGGCAGCAGTTGCAGAGCGTTTAAAAACAGCCCTTTGAGTTTTCCGCTCTTGAAGCTGTCTCTCTGCCCTTTTCCCCCTCAATGGGGTTGCTAGTTCAGCCTCTTTGAGATTAAGTTGCAATTCCACACCCACTTCCAGAGAATGTCCCATCTTTTCAGCTTCATCAGCTAAGGATTCTTCTGGTTTTAATTCAGCACGTGTACCTTTTTTTGTTGCCTGCTGGTGGCTGAAGGTTTTGGTAGTGCTTGTTTACACTGGCGACACACTTTATTCGAGCTCGGCTAGTCCCACGAATTCGGGTATACCCGGGTGTATTGAGGTTTGTGACTGTTTTCTGCCCGAGTGCATTGAGGTATTTTCCAGGCAGGGATTGAAGCATTTTATTCCCGCTGGCTGCAATACTGCACAGTATATATATATATACTGCATTACAATTCATGAATTTATGCCATCTGGTAGACACGCGAAGCATTGCAGCCTATTAAATCCTAATCATTATCATTTAACAGATCAGCCGCCCGTCAGCCAGGCATGAACCCAGGCTGGGAAGGCAAACACAACGGGGCTTGTCAGAGGTGAGGAGCGGCGAATTCCAGGTATCTGCCAGGTACATACTGGGTATTTGCTCGAATAAAGTGTGTCGGTGCAGTAGGTGGTTCAAATTTTGCAACCTTGTCTTTCAGATGAGCGGTATTCCCAGCTCTCACTGTACCCTTGTCTTCATGGGTTTTTGAGGCTGTGGGATACTGACGCTTAGTCAGGGTCAATACTTGTCCTTGTAGGACTGTAATCTCATCCGCGAGAGATCCCTGTTTTTTGAGTGCGTCTAGCAAGTCTCTTCTCAGGAAATGTATCTGCATGCTTTGCTTTCTCTGAGCTTGCTTCCACATTTTTATTGCATTGTGAAGCACTATGAACTTCTTTGCTTGGGCCACAGTTACTTGTTTCAGTTTCTGGACCTTCTTGTGCTCCCTTTTGTGCAGCATCACCTGGGTTCTAAGCTTGGCTTTTAGCGTTGCTTTGGTGATGCTCAGGGTAGCCTTCAGTTTCTCATGCTGTTTTGCGGGGACATACTGGGTCATCAGACGTTCCTGCAGCACTTGAATTTCTTTAACAGCCTGCAGATTGCCATCCTGCAGAGTTCGCTGCTTCTCTTCTGCCTTCTCGAGGTGCGTACGCAGACCTTGCAGTTGGTTCTGCAGTCGGTGCTCTGCTTCAAACTTCTCACCTTCCAAAAGTCTATTTATTTCTTTGAGTTTTACGTTTTTTCTTTGTAATCTTAAATGTTCTCCTTTTTCAGTCTCTGTACTATTCAGGGCCTCTTTGCATTCCTCCTTCCATTTACGCACATCTGCTTTGAGACTGACAGTCTCCTGGCGTGAGACATCTTTCTCTAGGTTGAGGGTCTGAAGCTCCTTCTGGGAGACTTGGAGATTTGTATTAAGATTGGCAATCGTTTCTTTAGAAATGTCAAGCTCCTCAGTGAGACTGTGTAGTTCCTTTCTGGAAACTTCCAGGTCTGTGCGGCAGCTGTTGGTCTCATAATGTGAGGCATTCAGTGCTCTGCGGAGTGTCTGAACCTCTTTCTGAGATACGTCCACTTCTATCCGGACACTGTTGACCTCCTGTTGTGAGGCATTCAGCTCTATGCGAAGAGTGTGAACCTCTTGCTGGAAGACTGTCATCTGCTTCAGTGCCTCCTCATACTTCCGCTTTAGCGTAGCCACCATTTTATCAGATTGGCTCTGCTTTTCATCCATGGCGGATATAGTAGCATTTGCAGTATCTAGCTCAGTCTTGAGATCGTCCAATTCTGTCCCAGATTCAGAGTACATTGCGAGCACCGTCATCTGTAACTCAGCATTATCTGCTCTCTCAAGTTTCAATTGTTCTCGAAGTAGATCACAGTCACGCCTGGCAATTTTCAGGGCGTCTTCAGGGCTGGTCAAGGGATCGTCACTCACTGGTTCCGGCTCCGCTTCCCTGGGATGACTGGTTGAAGGTTCCTCACTGTTGGCACCGGACAGACACTTCTTTGGGGTACATGATTTCTGCCTTGGGCCCTCTGGATATTCGGTTACCCGCGGGACGAATTCTCCATTTTCTCTAGGCTGCAGGGCAACTCGGTCCCCCTTTTCCTCCACCGGATCTGCGGACGTGTCTGTTCCTTCCACGGTAAGTGAAGAACTGCTTTTCTTTTTCCGCCTTTTTGTTTTGGATGACTCCTTCCCATCAGGAATACTGGGGTCTCCTTTATTTGAAATTTTAGCAGTGTCACTGGATCCACCTGGCTTTTCTTGCAACTGTAATAGCTGACGGAAATATTCGGTGATCCACTGCTCCCGCTCTGTCTCCTGCTGATCATATTCATCATCAAAGGGAGCGGTCTTTTCTGTTCATGCCGAGTTCAGGCACCCACACCATTCTTGAGGTGTTTTGTGGGTGTGACTCGGTTCGGGTTCCCCGTAAGAGATGTCTTCCTCTTTATTGGACTGGAAGGGCCACTCTTCTGTGGGGTAGGGTTCATTACAGGAACACTGCATCTTGTCCTCCATTTTTAGGCTATCAGGTGTAATTTTCTACCTGACCTCAGGAGGCGCTATTGCAGCTGTTGCCACTGTATTTGCTAGAACCCCCAATTGTGGTAGTCCTACAGGTGGGCATATTTTGCTTGTAGAGGTCGTAGCTCGTAGACTTTTCTTTCTTGGGTAATTTTTTACAATATCAGCAGTACTGTGTATGCATTTTCTCTTATCAGATATACAAGATGTGCAGTTGCTAGGTAAAAACATCTATTTGCTTTACACCATTTACTTGCTAGTAATAATCTCTCATTAGGTATGCTGAATGTGTGGTTGCTAGGTAAAAACTTCTGTTTGCTTTACACCATTTACTTGCTAGGTACAATCCCTCCGCTTCAGACACAGAATTTCGTTTTCTGCTTGAGTTCAGTAATTTTCAGTCTCATCTTTGGGTATTATGGCATTCACACTTCACACTTTGGGTGTCTGTTTTGATCCCAAGATATATATAGGCAGAGTTTTTTACTTGCAGAAAAAAAAACATTCTTTGCAGTAGACTATTTCTTTCATTCCCGGCAGGGTGACTCAACACTCAGCAATTGGCTTTGAAATACCTTTTACACAGTTCAGCAATCCCTTTTTCCCCTATAGGGCAATTTTACACTCAGCATTTGTTTGCTAAAAATTCCCCTGCTTCAGCACAGTCTTGTATCAATTTTCATACTTTTCTGCCTATACTCCATTCACAGCTGGTAGCCCTATGCGGTGTGGCAACCTTTATTTGCAAAATTAGTACCACTCGTGGGTCACCATCTGTATTCACTGCTTCAGCGAATCTTTTTGAAAACAACAAACACCTATCCCTTTTTAAGGGCTGACTAACTTCTTGAACCCTGACTATGGCTGGAAGGCAAAACCCCTATTTCAATGACCATATTGCACTTTGTGATAGGCAAATAAGGTTTAGCTGCTTCAGCAGTCTCTCTCCTCTTGGGATTGGGGAAAAAGAGTCCATCTGTGGTTTTGTAAGTTTCAGTGCAGTGTAAGTTTCAGTGGTGTGTATCACTTTAACTCTGGTCTCTGCTGTCTGAGATTTTTTTTTTTTTTTTAAGTTGCTCAGACTGTTTGCAGGCAAAAAGCATTAAAAAAATTCACAGAAAAAATCTCCGGTCCTTTCTAACTTCAAAGACGACCTCTCGTCCCACTTCGGACACCATATGTAGATGGACGTTCACAGAGGTACACAATTGGAGGTACCAATTTATAAGGTGAAGTTATAACGAGGCTTTATTGTGCCTTTTCCTTAACATTAGGAAACCATCCAAACAAGGGGGAAACACAGCTTCTATTCACTTGGAAGGGGTTCTAGTGAAATACCATGCAATTCACAACTCCCTCAGTTAAGCATGTCTCCCAGCCCCAAACACATAGCATGAAATGAACAGATATAAAAAGTCTTGTAATAAAAGTCTTATCTGTTCCTTGTAGTTTGGAGGGAAAATCTTCTCTGTTCCTGGTTCAGCTCCCTTCCCTCAGGGTGTGTCAGCATTCAGGTGTAAAAGTTTTCCCTGTGTCTTGAAAGCAGCTATGCTGTGTCTTCTGGCAGAGCTCAAGCCAGGTTGTGAGAGTAAAGACAATCTCTACTCTCTCTCCAAAGTTCAGCTCAGGTATGAGCTAAGGAGACACTTCCTGTCTCAACAGACAGGCTTTTGTAAGCAATCTAAATCAGGCAGGTGGTGTTTATTAATTGACTACCAGCAGTTAACCACCACACTGCTAGATTAAAGGCACATTACTTCAACAGGGATTACTCCCCTGTTACAATTAGCTTGTTTGATATTTGTTTCTTGAATACTAAAATATCTCTTAAGAGTCATTTTCCGCATAAAGCTATTGAGATCTACAAATAGTTGGAAAGCATTGTGGCCTGTGTTTGGTGAAAAGGACAGGCCCCTTTCCAGTAGGGACAACTGATGAGTAGTTAATTGTACAGTGGATAGATTGAATATATTACTACTAACCTTGGACTGAATTAGTCTTCCTCGGTGCTCCTTCTTCCTCTGAACGACTCTCCCTGTCCTAGTTCCTCTGCACCTCTTTTGCCCGGACAATTGGGCTTGTTTGAGGCCTCGCGGTCCCACAAAGAGTAATGTTTGTCCTTTTCTTTCATTCTCATTTTCTTCTCCTGTCTAGGTGTTTGGTCTAAAAAATGTGAAGACTTCTGTACTGTTTTAGAATCTTTAGGTGTAGCGCCCCTATCATGATCATCATGGATCCCCATCCTCCCCAGACCCTCAGGGACATGATTGTCCTCTCTATCCTCGGGGAGCGGGTCCACTTCAAGGACAGTGAAAATACTGCCCGAGGACGGGGCAGGGTGCTGGCACTTCTCTGAGGGACGATGCCCCTGGTGGCCTGCCAAGATGGCAGAGGCAGGACCATCAACCCCTTCGCTGGTTTATTATATTTCCTAGCAGCTACCTCCTTCTCAAAAGCATCTACTCTTTTACTAGTGATTTCGTCATATTCCTTAAAATCCTGAGTATCAGAGTGTGGTTTGAGTAAATCTTGAATTATATCTATCTATATATATATATATATTGTGACAGAAACCAGGGGATGGTAATAAATTCCGTATATAGGGCTCCCAGGATACTAGACAGTTTCTATCCTGTTTGGCCTGGGAGTGCAGCCTTATAATACATACACTCCATCCCACAGTTTGGCAAGCGCTGGAACTGAGGGATGAGAGATCCAGACCAGAGTTTGTCTGCTGCCTGATTTCTGTCACCTGTCATGCTAATTAGGAATCAGGTATGAAAGACTGATTTCCTGTTTGCTCTGGTCTCCCCACAAGAGCCAGGAGGCTGGAAGGCTGCTGAACTACAGAGGGGAGAAGCCTCTTCCCCAAACAGGTTCAATCTTTCTGTTCATTTGTGTAAGACTGCAAAAGTACCGTGTTTTGATGTTGGAAGTGGAAAAGCCACTTCCAACCCTGAGTCAGGGATATCTAAGTTAAGTTATCGCTCAGGTGAGCAGCTTTTGTTTTGATCTGTTTTCTGTTGTATGCACTGTGGCAGTCTCAGTGCCTGGGACTGAATAAACCAGGCATAGCCTGTTTAAAGGAACAGTACGTGACGCCTCATCATTTAACCTACCCTAAAAGACCGTGTTCTAAACAGTCCCGGACAAACGACGGAGCCCCGGAGTAAGCCGTTTGTCACATATGGTGGAGAATGCGGGCAGAGCACTAGGGGGTCTGCGGGTTGAAGAACTTTGAAAAAAAAAAAAAAAAAAAAGTTTTTTTCATCCTCTGCAAACAAGATGGAAGACGTGGTGGGTGCGCTGGTACGCAATGTCGCTGCCCAGAAAGACGCGAATGAAACCCAGCAACAGCTGTTAATAGCCCAGCAAGAAACGAATGCAAACCAGCAGCAGACGAATGCAGCCCAGCAACAGCTGCTAATAGCCCAGCAAGAGATTAATGCCAACCAGCAACAGGCGAATGCCAACCAGCAACAGGCGAATGCAAACCAGCAACAGACGAATGAAGCCCTGCAAAACGCGAATGCAAACCAGCAAGAGACAAACCGCTTGCTGAGAGAGGAGCAACAGCGGTTCGCTCAGGGCTTACAGCAGGAACTCGAGATCCTGAGGGGGACTATCAGTAACCTTCCACTGGCAGCGGCAGCCCCAGTACCGAAAATGACCAGGGCAAGCCACTACCTTCAGAAGATGGGACCCTCGGATGATGTGGAAGCCTATCTTCTCACGTTTGAACGCACGGCACAGAGAGAGGGATGGCCAGAAGCTGAGTGGGCTGGTCTAATCGCACCCTTCCTAAGCGGCGAACCCCAGAAGGCTTACTTTGATCTAGAGCCAGCCGAAGCTAACGTCTATGCAAAATTGAAGTTCGAGATCCTCGCCCGCCTCGGCGTAACCACGGCTGTTCGCGCCCAAAGGTTTCACGCATGGTCCTTCACGATGGATAAAGCCAGCCGAAGCCAGATGTATGACCTCATCCACCTCGCCCGGAAGTGGCTACAACCCGAGATCAACTCAGCCAGCCACATCGTGGAACGGTTGGTCATGGACCAGTTCTTGAGGAAACTTCCCTCTGCCTTACGCCGTTGGGTCAGTCGGAGTGACCCCCACAATGCGAATGAGCTTGTGGCCCTCGTAGAAAGGTACAATGCAGCAGAAGAGCACCCGCAACCCACAGTCGTGGAGCAACCCCACTACCCGAGGTTCCAGGACTCTTCCAGAGACGGTAAAAGGGTACCGGGGTTAAGGGGCGCTGAAGAGCGGCGACCACCTTCACGCAGCACCAGCAACAGTGGTTCGCACACTAAGGGCAATAGCCAACATGGGGAGCCGGGAAAAGGCTCTAAGTGGGACACAGACTATGTACCTAAATGTGTAAATTGTCATGAGAGGGGCCACACAGCAAAAATCTGCCCACTAAATGATGAGCCCATGCAATGCAACAGCGTGGAACCTTATTCGCTGTTGTCCCAATGTATGGGCCCTAGCCCAGAGGACCCCTTGAATAACCATCTGTGGGCATTTGTAGAGGTTGATGGTAAGAGGGTTCGGGCACTTCTTGACTCTGGGAGCATGGTCACACTAGTGTCCGAATACCTCTTGCCCATTAAGAAGAAACAGGGAAACAGTTCACAAAGAGTGGCAATTTGTTGTATACATGGGGATAATCATGAATATTCCACTGTTGATGTTTTTTTTGAAACAGAGTTTGGTTCTTTAGATTTCAAGGTGGGTATTGTACCCAAACTGGCACATGATGTGTTAATAGGGACCGACTTTCCCCATTTTCTAAAAATGTGGTCCCCCGCTCAGAATAGCGCCCAGAGTTCAATAGCGGACCATAACGAAGTATTAGAAGAAACAAATCCTTTCCCTTTTTCAGAAATGGAGGTTGACGAGGGCCCAAATAAGAAGGGGGAAAAGGAGGAGTGCTGTAAAATTCCCTTCCCCATCACTACTTTGGTAGGGAATACCCCAAATCAAGATGTTGAGCAGACACTTACCACCCCAGAACCGGATAAGACCCTCGCTGACCTAGAGGTCAGTCCTGGGAGTTTTAAGAAGGCCCAGTGGGAGGACCCCACATTAGCGGTAGCAAGGGGAAATATACGGGACCAGAATAGTACTCCTGGCCAACCAGATAGGTCACTTGCTTACCCCTACTTC
Source organism: Ascaphus truei (assembly GCF_040206685.1). Lineage (NCBI taxonomy): Eukaryota > Metazoa > Chordata > Amphibia > Anura > Ascaphidae > Ascaphus > Ascaphus truei. The sequence continues at coordinate 163,178,606 of NC_134485.1, forward strand.
GAGGTAGAGAACGACCTAGTATATCGGGTTGATAAAAGGAAATCAGTTACAACTAAACAATTGTTGGTACCACGGACATTCCGTAACGTAGTATTACACCTCGCACATAGTCATCCATTGGGGGGACACCTAGGGGTGGAAAAGACAAAAGAAAAGGTTCTCCGAAGCTTCTATTGGCCTGGGGTTCTGGCAGAAATTACGAATTATTGTTCCTCATGCCCAGAATGTCAGATCACCGCCCCGTTCAAGGCGTACCGCAGCCCATTGGTACCCCTTCCCATAATAGAGGTACCATTTGACCGGATTGCTATGGATCTAGTAGGACCCCTAATAAAGTCTGCTAGGGGACATCAGCATATATTGGTAATATTAGATTATGCCACCCGATATCCGGAGGCAGTTCCCCTACGTAGCACCTCAGCTAAAAACATAGCAAAAGAGTTAGTAGTTCTGTTTTCCCGGGTCGGGATTCCTAAAGAGATTCTATCTGACCAGGGAACACCATTTATGTCCCAAGTAACGAAAGAGCTATGTAAACTCCTAAAAATCAAGCATCTCAGAACCTCAGTCTATCATCCACAAACAGATGGTTTAGTGGAAAGGTTCAATAAAACCTTAAAGAGCATGTTACGGCGGGCGGTTGATAAAGATGGGAAAAACTGGGATTGTTTGTTACCGTACCTGTTATTTGCCATTAGGGAAGTTCCCCAATCATCCACTGGCTTCTCCCCGTTTGAACTATTGTATGGCCGACACCCAAGGGGCTTACTGGATATAGCCAAAGAGACTTGGGAACACGAGGTTACCCCTTACAGAAGTGTAATAGAGCATGTTGCCCAGATGCAGGACCGCATTGCTGCAGTCCTACCCATAGTGAGGGAACACATGGAGAAAGCTCAAGAAGCACAGAGGAATACATATAATAAGGGTGCTAGGGTCAGAATTTTTTCTCCAGGTGATAGGGTACTAGTTCTGGTTCCCACCGTGGAGAGTAAATTCCTTGCTAAATGGCATGGGCCATATGAGGTCTTGGAAAGAGTGGGAGAAGTAAATTATAAGGTAAGACAGCCAGGTAGGAGGAAACCTGAGCAAATTTACCATATAAACCTACTCAAGCCCTGGAAAGATAGAGAAGTCTTGTTAACCCTAGTACCCCCAGGTCCGTCAGAGAATCAAGAAACTGACCCAGAGGTTAGCATAGCTGAAACCCTGTCTGTTCATCAGAAACGAGAGGTTCAGAATTTAGTGAAAAGAAACAAAGAAATCTTCTCTATACGGCCAGGTAGAACTAGCGTAATTGAACATGACCTAGTCTCTGAACCGGGGGTCCGAGTTAACCTTAAACCGTACCGAATCCCAGAGGCCAAAAGAAAGGCTATAAGTTTAGAGGTTAAAAAAATGCTAAAACTAGGTGTAATTGAGGAATCCCAAAGTGGGTGGAACAGCCCTATAGTCTTAGTCCCAAAGCCAGATGGTACAACAAGGTTTTGTAATGACTACCGGAAACTAAACGCGGTGTCAAAATTTGATACTTATCCTATGCCCAGGGTAGATGAACTTGTAGAGAGACTGGGCAAAGCCCGATATCTCACAACCCTAGACCTAACAAAAGGGTACTGGCAGGTTCCCCTCACAGAAAGGGCAAAAGAAAAGACAGCCTTCTCAACCCCAGACGGCCTCTTTCAGTATAAGGTGTTGCCTTTTGGCTTACATGGAGCTCCCGCCACATTCCAAAGAATGATGGATAAAATTTTAAAACCACATGCTCGGTACGCTGCCGCCTACCTGGATGATGTGGTAATCCATATTGAAGATTGGCAATCCCACCTTCCAAAGGTCCAAGCTGTGCTTGACGCAGTCCGGTCTGCTGGACTAACTGCTAACCCCGCTAAATGCACTATTGGTCTGGAGGAGGCCAAGTATCTGGGATATTCTATTGGCAGAGGTTTACTCAAACCCCAAACACTCAAAGTGGAGGCGATACAAAATTGGCCAAGGCCAGTTACAAAAAAACAAGTAAGGACCTTTTTGGGGTTAATTGGGTACTATAGAAGGTTTATTCCCAATTTTGCAACTAAGGCAACCCCACTAACTGACCTCACAAAAGCAAGAGGACCGCTAATGGTAAAGTGGTCCCCCGAAACCGAACAGGCCTTTAGAAGCCTGAAAGAAGCTCTCTGTGCCCAACCAGTGTTGGTCACACCTGACTTCTCCAAAGAGTTCGTATTCCAAACCGACGCATCTGAGGTAGGGCTGGGGGCGGTACTCTCCCAGGAGTCTCAAGGTGAGGAGCACACCATCCTTTATTTAAGTAGGAAACTAAATCCCCAGGAGAAAAATTACTCCATAGTAGAGAAAGAGTGTCTCGCAATAAAGTGGGCTGTAGAGACGCTCAAATACTACCTGTTGGGGAGAAAATTCCGGTTGGTCACAGATCATGCACCCCTTACCTGGATGTGTCAAAACAGGGAAAAGAATGCTAGAGTGACCAGGTGGTTCCTAAGCCTACAACCCTTTAAATTTTCTGTGGAACACAGGTCAGGGCACAAACATGGCAATGCTGACGGGTTGTCAAGGATGCACTCCCTAATATCCATGGTCGCTCATCCCTCGAGGTCTGAGCTGGGGGGGAGGATATGTGACAGAAACCAGGGGATGGTAATAAATTCCGTATATAGGGCTCCCAGGATACTAGACAGTTTCTATCCTGTTTGGCCTGGGAGTGCAGCCTTATAATACATACACTCCATCCCACAGTTTGGCAAGCGCTGGAACTGAGGGATGAGAGATCCAGACCAGAGTTTGTCTGCTGCCTGATTTCTGTCACCTGTCATGCTAATTAGGAATCAGGTATGAAAGACTGATTTCCTGTTTGCTCTGGTCTCCCCACAAGAGCCAGGAGGCTGGAAGGCTGCTGAACTACAGAGGGGAGAAGCCTCTTCCCCAAACAGGTTCAATCTTTCTGTTCATTTGTGTAAGACTGCAAAAGTACCGTGTTTTGATGTTGGAAGTGGAAAAGCCACTTCCAACCCTGAGTCAGGGATATCTAAGTTAAGTTATCGCTCAGGTGAGCAGCTTTTGTTTTGATCTGTTTTCTGTTGTATGCACTTTGGCAGTCTCAGTGCCTGGGACTGAATAAACCAGGCATAGCCTGTTTAAAGGAACAGTACGTGACGCCTCATCATTTAACCTACCCTAAAAGACTGTGTTCTAAACAGTCCCGGACAAACGACGGAGCCCCGGAGTAAGCCGTTTGTCACAATATATATATATATATATATATATATATATATATATATATATATATATATATATATATATGGGTGTGACAGGGTGAAGTCATCCCCTATCAGTTATGCCTGGGAAACATATGTCTGAGTGCTTCATCCAGCACTCATAAGGGTTAACTCAGGTGGAAGCTAGCTAATCAGGATGTAAGCTGACACCTGAGAGCCAGCAAGGTAGATAAGGATCTTGTTACCAGCAGTAGCTGGCTGTCTGAGATGAGAGCACATGGATAGATGTGCTGCTAGCCAGAAGGATACAGCACACTACTTACTGCAGCCAAAGTAAGATTTCTTTCATTTGTTTGCATGACTGCTTAAAAAGACTCTTACGGTTTGGGTATGGTTTAGCCAGCCAGCCTGCTAGCTAGGACTGCTGTGTTAGTCAGTTTTCTCCCAACGTGGAGCAGGATTTATTTGCTTAAAGGGACAGTGTACCCGCATGTTATGTTGCTGTGGAGAAATGAAGCCACTGAACGTTTTCATTTATCCTGAAACTACACGTGTGGACTGTTCCCTGACCTCGGCTACAGGCCGTCCTGCCACAGGTGGTGTCAGAAGTGGGATTTGGACGGGCCCTGTATCTGAAGTTCCACACACACACAGACGGGAAAAAAAATTTAAAAAAATGGAGACAATTTATTCTCAGTTCCTTGAGCAACAGCTCCAGCTAGCAGAGAAGCAAGCTGAGCGACAAGCCCAGCAAGATGAGCAACAGGCCCAGCGAGAGGAAAAGCTACTCCAATTGCTGGCCGAAGGCCCAGCCCCAGGCAGACCAGGGATTCCAAATAATCCACCGGTGATGCTGCATAAAATGAAGCCAAACGAAGACCCAGAGGCATTTCTCCTCACTTTTGAAAGGGTAGCCACGGCCCACGGCTGGACAGTTGATCGCTGGGTAACGACTCTGGCTCCACTCCTCATAGGGGAAGCTCAGGCAGCCTACCAGGCTCTTCCAGCAGACGAGGCCATGGATTATCAGCAACTAAAGGCTGCTATTCTGGATCGCCTAGGCCTCACTCCAGAGACCTGCCGATAGCGGTTCCGGACAGTCAAATATACAAACAGAGACAGACCCCGGGTCGTAGCCCACCGCTTAGTAGACTTATGTACAAGGTGGATACAACCGGAAAAACATGACAAGGCAGAGATCCTTGAACAGTTTGTGCTCGAGCAGTTCATACAGATACTGCCCCCGTCCTCCCGCTCCTTGGTAAAAAGACACGCTGCATTTTCCCTGGATTCAGCGGTCCGCTTGGTGGAAAACTTCCTGGGCGACGACACCCAACAGGATAGCTGGGAATGGCCGGTGCAAACACCAGTTGCTTCCGGTGATACTAGAGGCAGGAGAGCAGACAATCGAGGGGTCTACAACCCGCCAGCTCGGGAGATCCAGTCAACCCGATCGGAAGACCCTTTCCCATCTCGGAGGGTTCCTGGTACAAACTCCCGCAGACGCCCGTCCTGGGTCCGAGGCCACTGGATCACTCAAGGGAGGCCGCCACCCACAGTATTCCCCGAGAACCTGGACTCCTGTCACCCACCCGGTGGAGAGGATAACCCCACCAACCAGAAGGGAGGATCCCATCCAACAGTGGAGAGGTCCAAATGCCGAGCCCCGTCGAGAGCTTCCGCTGACGACCGAGGTTGCTGATTCAGGAGATGAGATGGACTGTTCATATGGCAGAACCACTGCCACAGCTTGTCTCCGAGGGGACCACAATCCGTGGTTAGTCCCAGCATCTCTGGAGGGGACAAAAGTAAACGCCATGCTGGACTCGGGCTCTGGAAAAACCCTGATCCTAGAGGGCCTAATTCCAAGCAATAGACTATCTTATGACTCTCCTTGGAATATCGAGTGTATCCATGGGGATACAAAGAGATACCCGACGGCGAACGTTCTACTGCGTATCCAGGATCAAGAGGCTAGCCTACTAGTGGGAGTTGCTCCCTGGCTACCTGCTCCTGTTCTACTTGGCCGAGACTGGCCCTACCTCGAAACATTGTTGGCCCCTACTCCTACGGAGCCTACTTCTCTGGTACCGGAGAAGCCCGGAGACTTGTTCCCTTTTTCCCCAGAGATTTTTCCCCGTAGACACCATGTCCCAAAGACACGTAAACAGAGACGTGCGGAAAAAGAGGACTGGTTAAGAAAGGCTGGGACTCTTGGTAACATTAGTCAGCCCAAAGGACTGCAGGTCATGGCCGGGGATGACCAGGGTGGGGAACAGATAGATACGGGAATTTTGCCAGACCTGGATCTTCCTGACTTCCGTCAGAGGCAGAGGGAGGACCCAGCTCTGGCTAGACAATATGAGAAGGTGGTACAGGTCAACAACAAGATAATGGATGAACAGGGTGAAAAAGTGTTTCCACATTTTGAACTGTTGAATGACATTCTATACCGTGTGAATAAGGTTACACAAACAGGGGAGGTCATTCGACAGATGCTAGTCCCTAAAGGGTTGATTAAAACGGTATTCACCCTAGCCCATTCTCTCCCATGGGGTGGTCATTTGGGCAGAGATAAAACCACGGACCGCATCTCGTCCCGGTTTTACTGGCCAGGCATACATGGTGACATCATGAAACTATGTGAGACATGTCCTGAATGTCAGTTAACTAGCCAAAAAGGACAGAAGCCGGCTCCCTTGGTTCCTCTGCCCTTGGTAGCCGTCCCATTCGAGAGAATTGGGGTAGATCTGGTCGGACCTTTAGAACCCTCTGCGAAGGGACATAAATTTATACTCGTTGTGGTAGATTATGCCACCAGATATCCTGAGGCCTTCCCTCTGAGATCAGCCACTGCTAAACAGGTTGCTCACAGGCTGTTAGAACTGTTCTCTAGGGTAGGACTTCCCCAAGTAATGTTAACTGACCAGGGAACAAATTTCATGGCAAAGTTAATGCAGGATGTCCTAAAGTTATTGGAGGTAAAATCCGTCCGGATCTCAGTCTACCATCCTCAGACTGATGGATTGGTAGAGAGGTTTAACCGTACTTTAAAAACCATGCTTAGGAAGTTTGTGGATACTGAAAAGCGAGCTTGGGATGAACTTCTCCCTTTCCTGTTGTTTGCGGTACGAGAAGTTCCCCAATCATCTACAGGCTTCTCCCCATTTGAGCTCCTATATGGACGCCAACCTCGGGGTATTCTCAAATTACTGAAGGAATCCTGGGAGGAGGAGCCCTCCCCCTCCAAGAATACCCTTCAGTATGTCATAGACCTTAGAAATCGCCTAGACATGATAGGTCGGTTTGCTAAGGAAAACCTCAAATCTGCTCAAGAACGTCAAGAAAGGCAGTATAACCAAAATGCTTGCTTGAGGGTCTTCCAACCTGGGGACCAAGTGATGCTACTACTACCGACATCAGAGAGTAAACTCCTTGCGAAGTGGCAGGGTCCTTTCCAAGTTCTCCGCCGCACCGGGGAGGTGAACTATGAGATCTCTCAACCAGGGTCCAGGAAAGGTAAACAAATCTACCACGTGAACCTCCTGAAACCCTGGAAAAGGATGAGATCACTGTTCATCCACCCTCGGGAAGGAGAGACGGATTTGGGTCCGCAGCTTCCAAAGGGTAGTACGTACAATGACCATCAGGTTCCCATGGGAGGACAGTTAACAACGGAACAAAGGTCAGACCTACTAGAATTATGTGACCTGTTCCCAGATGTTTTTTCGGAGCTACCAGGGCAGACTAATTTAGTGTCCCATAGGATTGAGACAGAACCTGGCGTAAAAGTACAGTCCCGTCCCTATAGATTGCCAGAGGGCCGAAAAGACCTGGTAGAAAGGGAGATAATAGACATGTTGGAATTGGGCGTGATCGAGGAGTCCCACAGCGAATGGTGTAGCCCTATCGTGTTGGTCCCTAAACCAGATGGGAAGGTGAGGTTTTGCGTGGATCTGCGAAAGGTAAATGCTGTATCCAGATTTGATGCATATCCAATGCCTAGGGTGGATGAATTGCTTGACTCGCTTGGGAAAGCAGAGTATATCTCTACCCTAGATCTCACGAAAGGATATTGACAGATACCTCTAGCGGAAGAATCCAAATGCAAAACTGCCAAAACTACCAATTCGTCACTATGCCATTTGGGTTACATGGGGCTCCAGCCACGTTCCAAAGGTTAATGGACAAGGTACTACGACCCCATAGGGCATATGCCGCGGCCTACTTGGATGACATTGTCATCTATAGCAGACACTGGCAGTCTCATATTAAAAGGTTAAGGGCAGTCCTAACGTCCTTAAGAGAAGCAGGGATCACTGCAAATCCAAAAAAATGTGCCCTGGGTAAATCCACTACAAAGTACTTGGGCTATGCCATTGGGGGAGGGATAGTAAGGCCACTAGCTAGCAAGGTGGGCGCCATAAAGGAAGTCCCCACCCCACAGACAAAGACACAGGTCCGCTCCCTTTTGGGGTTAGCAGGGTATTACCGGCGGTTTATCCCCAATTTTTCAGAAATATCTGCACCCCTAACAGATCTGACAAAAAAGAGTGCCCCGACCCAAGTTAAATGGTCTTGGGAGTGCCAAGACACCTTTGACATGCTAAAAAAGTGCCTGTCAGAGGGCCCCGCTCTTTGGAGCCCAGATTTTTAAAGAGCCCTTCATCATCCAGATGGATGCCTCAGAGGTAGGACTGGGAGCAGTGCTGTCTCAGCAATTTGATGGTGTTGAACACCCCATACTGTTCATCAGCCGGAAGCTGTTCCCAAGGGAAGTGAGGTATTCCGTTATTGAGAAAGAGTGCCTCGCTGTAAAATGGGCAATTGAGGCCTTAAGACATTATGTCGCCGGAGTACACTTCACCCTGGTCACTGACCATGCGCCCTTGAAGTGGTTAAACACCATGAAGGGCACAAATCCAAGGTTGACCAGGTGGTATATGGCCCTCCAACCCTTCTCTTTTGATATTCAGCATAGACCTGGAAAAGACCATGGAAATGCCTATTTTTTGTCAAGAGAAGGAGTGGAGGGTCGGGCTTCAGCCGTGTGGGACACTAGCCACACACAAACAGGGGAGGTATGTGACAGGGTGGAGTCAACCCCTATCAGTTATGCCTGGGAAACATATGTCTGAGTGCTTCATCCAGCACTCATAAGGGTTAACTCAGGTGGAAGCTAGCTAATCAGGATGTAAGCTGACACCTGAGAGCCAGCAAGGTAGATAAGGATCTTGTTACCAGCAGTAGCTGGCTGTCTGAGATGAGAGCACATGGATAGATGTGCTGCTAGCCAGAAGGATACAGCACACTACTTACTGCAGCCAAAGTAAGATTTCTTTCATTTGTTTGCATGACTGCTTAAAAAGACTCTTACGGTTTGGGTATGGTTTAGCCAGCCAGCCTGCTAGCTAGGACTGCTGTGTTAGTCAGTTTTCTCCCAACGTGGAGCAGGATTTATTTGCTTAAAGGGACAGTGTACCCGCATGTTATGTTGCTGTGGAGAAATAAAGCCACTGAACGTTTTCATTTATCCTGAAACTACACGTGTGGACTGTTCCCTGACCTCGGCTACAGGCCGTCCTGCCACAATGGGCATTATGAAGCCAATGTACAAATGAATGGGTGAAGGGTGAGGGTACTTGCCAGGGGAGGGTGGTTAGGCCTCGTGGGTGGTTATCGGGGCAGGGTGGGTTAATACCTTAATTACTTTTGCAGGGTATTAACCGCTAAAGTGATAATGGGGTTAAGTGACATTAGAATGTATTAGGAATTTATTTTTCTGGCAACGGAGGACATGGACGTTGGTGGCTGTCGGACGGCCTTCATATTGCTTTGGTAAGTAGAACTGTATTTTTTTAAACTTTATTTATGCTGTTTAATGTGTTTAATAATGTTCAAATAATCTATTATCCATATCTGGATAATAGTTATTTTGCCCATTTATGTACTCTATGTGTTTGGTGGAGGTGGTGGGGGGGGGTTATTGATTTATTTAAATGTACACTACCGACACACTTTATCCTAGCAGGGCTAGTTCCGCAAGCCGGGGGATGCCCCGGCTTGCTAGCCCCACTCCCTCGGCGTGCCGCGCGCCCCCTGCACGCACGTCCAGGGCTCCCGTGGGAGCCCTGGTGTCCCGCGATCGCTGGACGGCGGCAGGGGGTTCCGGGGGACCCGGCGGACCCGGCAGCGGTAGGGAGAGCGCCCCGATCGGAGGGCGCTCTTCCGCTGCTTTGGCGCGCGCCCGGCACCCTCCGGCGCGCGCCAGGTTACTGCTGCGGCCGAGAACGGGCAAATGCTCGAATAAACTCGGCCGCAGCAGTATATGGCATGTTTATTTTTTTTACATACAGGGTTCATTCCTTAGGTCTGCGGGGACCTCTGGAGACCAGCTGGGGACCCACAGACGCCAATGGGTACCACCAGTGGACCCACGGGGGACACCTGCAGGGAAGAACCGGGGGCCCCACAGCTGTGGAGGCCCTGTGGACCCGCAGGTGCTGTGAGATTTAGGGGGGGAGAGTGATGTGAGGTGCAGGGGGGAGAGTGCTGTGAGGTGCAGGGGGGGAGAGTGCTGTGAGTTGTAGGGGGGGAGTGATGTGAGGTGCAGGGGGGTGGGATGTGTGTGGTGTGCAGGTGGTATTGTGTGTTTGATGTTGAGGGGGAGTATTATGTGTATGGGTGAGGGGGACAGATGAGGGTATGAGAGATCGATGGGGAGTCTCGCAAAGGTTTATGATGGGTTTTGGGGAGATATGAGGATGATGATGATGATGATGATAAAGGGTGCTGGTAGAGATATATATGAGGATGATGATGAGGTGCTGGAGGGGAGATGATGATGATGATGATGGTGATGGTGATGATGATGATGATGATGATGATGATGATGATGATGATGATGATGATGATGATGATGATGATGATGATGATGATGATTTTACCCGTGAGGCCCAAATCTTTTTTCCTTGGAGCAGTTCGGCCCTTCTCACTGTACAAGTTGTGCAGGCCTGCCTTAGCGGATAGCCGCTATGGTAATGAAGCTGCTTTAATTTATTTTTAATAATAGTGTGCGGGACAGGGAGTCTCCTGAGCAGAACCGTTTTGATTTCTGGCTCAGGGCCCCCCAGCTTCCCGAGTTACAGGCCCCGGTATGGGGCATCGGATGCCAGTGTTGACGCCATATTTATAGAGCCCACGTCGCGTGACGTGTGACATGTAAATAATGGAGGAGATACCGGCACCCCATATCTGGTCCTGTAACTCGGGAAGCAGGAGGTCCCCGAGGCTGAAATCAATGCGGTTCATCTCGGTAGACCCCCTGCTCCCGCACACTGTTAATAAAAATTATATTAAAGCAGTTTCATTACCATAGCGGCAATCAGCTATGGTAATGAATTATTTTTTATTGTGATGTGTTTAAGCGCGATAGCAGGGGGAGGGGGGGGGGAAAGCGTGCGCGATCGGGCATATTTTTGCTCAACCAGAACAAAATGCCCTGAACTTGTTAGTGTATCCCGCATTTGGCTTCACTTTTTATTGGCCGAGCAAATTTTTTTCTATCGGGCGCAAAAACGCGCTGCTTAGTGCATAGCCCCCTTAGACTTTTAAAGCTCCTTGCAACCTTATTTATGGTTGGAGTACCCCCAGAACCCCTATACCGGATTCTGGGGAACCTGGGCATTAACTGGACATCCCCTCTTCAACTAGGGACCCCTTTACCGTTCCAGGGATACCACACATCCCTATGCCCTATTTACCTTTCTGGTCTGTGCTGAAGCAGGGAATCTTAGCGGAGAGTCGCGCAAGTGTTTTTAAGGGGAGATTTTGCCGGAGCAATGTGTCTCAATGTATCCGAGGATCCGACCTGATTCCCGGTGTAGCCCGGTCCTCCCTTTATCTCTCCTCACCTCCGCTGCAGGCGAGTAGCCGGCAAGGGCGCTGACATTTTTTTTGTGCTCTCGCATGTGCAGAAAAGGTTCGCGCATGCAAAGGTTCCAGCAGCTCCAGGGGCTGCACAACACCTGACACAGACAGCCAATACGATTACTAGAATCTCCTGATGGGATATTGGAACTTTGGGTGTGCTTGAAGTTTGAGCTGACAGTTAGGAGAGGGGCAGTTGGAGCTGGGACAAGGAAGGAGTAAGTTATATGTGCAGATGTCAGTGGCATCTGCACTAGGCCAGATACCCCCTATTATGCCCTAGCTAGGCCCCAACTCTCACATAGTTTGTGGCTGCGATAGGGACTTGCCCCTTAGACAGGGAAACTGCCCTGCTTAGCAATATTAGTGTTAGGGACACAGGGAGATGCCGCGCGGTGGCTGCGGCCTGTGGTCCAGGACACAGATCACCCAACATTAATAAAGACATTGTTTACTGTGGTACAATCCATGAGAGGCCCACCCAACATAGAGGCGAAGGCTTTGCAGTATCAGCATCGAATTCGTGGATCCCAGCATCGTGGCTTCAGCGCGACCGGGTGTGGCATCACCCGACAGGTACCCAATGCATCAGTGCACCAACTCAAACACTATAGTGGGGCAGCGCTTTCACACACTGTAACGGATCCGCACCTCAGTTTACTGTTTGCCTTGCCTTATAGACTAGTGCAGGCCTGGAAAACTGCTCCTGATATTCACGCCCCTTCTGCAATTGGTTCACTGACCTTTAAAGACACCTTTCCCACAATGCTTCCCTGCCGAGCATAGTCCTTCCTGGATGTCACCGAGTGTTCTGCCACAAGCCCCTGGCTTGTTATCTTGTTACTACTCTGTTTTGTCCTAGTTCCTGTCTCCTGTGCTGAAGCAGAGTACTCTCCTTGTTTGACTTCAGCTCCATGTTTCCTGAGACCGGCTGCTAGTCTCACGCAGCGGTCAGTTCCTGTCTCCTGTGCTGAAGCGGAGTACTCTCCTTGTTGACTTCAGCTCCTTGTTTCCTGAGACCGGCTGCTAGTGTCACGCCGCGGTCTGTTCCTGTCTCCTGTGCTGAAGCTGAGGTTTCCCCAGTGTTGTCTTCAGTTCCCTGGTTCCTGGGGCCTGCTGCTCATTCTCTATTGCAGAGGCCGTGTCCTGGTTCCTGCGCTGAAGCGGAGGATTCTCCAGCCCGCTCAGGACTCTTGCGCTGAAGCACTGATCTACCACTGCTGCCAGGCGGTGTGCCCACTCCGGTCTACCTATCACTTCCTGAGACCAGTACCATGGGCCATGGTCGCCACACGCGCAGAGTCCACTCCCGCGTTCACTCTCCTAAGCTGAAGCGGGGAACTCCTGACTACCTGTTGCCGAACTCCTGCTTGAACAGTCCTGACCCTGGCTTGTCCATTGACGATGCTGCCTTCTCCAGTCCTGACCCTGCTACATACGACTACGAACTGTGCAATCCGGATCAGCCTGCGCGGTCTAAGGTCGGTGCTTTTACAACCCCACCTCAGCCACGCGGTCCGACCCAGGTTTGTGGCGAGTACTACCGTGACACACACACCTTGGGTGGGGGAGTGGAGCATTGGAGGGTACATGCGTGGCCTGGTTGGTGGTATATATATATATCCTAGGTTATTTATGTTCAATAAAACTGTAATCTTTCATACAAATGCAGCGGCCGTTATTGAAACACTTCACGTGGTGTATACCTCGGAATACCCATGTGAAGGCGCGCAATTTCTTCCAACCGTACCGCCTTTAGACGTGAGTGCAGGTGAGTGCAGAAAATGGCATTTTAGTGTTCTGGCTTTAAACACCTGAAATTGACACAGTAGCACAGTAGCACAGTACTGTACACATTACAATTCATTCATTTCATTGCATTTAATTGCACACAATCCATGAAATTCAAACAAAGCAACTGCGATAACCATGTGTGCGTTAGGCGATTGGCTGCGTTAATGCCGCGTGGAGAACGGCAGCGCACACGAAAACGGTGCCGTGATTTGTTCGAATAACGGCCACTGCATCTGTAAGTGTGTGTTTTATTGTATGCGGGTCCTGTAGAGGGGTTATTCTACATCATAGAATCCTGTACAGGTGGAGGCGCTACCGACCGAACATCGACTCAGGTATAGCCCAGGTTCCCAGTAGCGGAGACTCAGATCTCCTGTGCACCACAGGTATTGCACAATATACACACACAGTAGCCACACATCTCTCAGGGGGTGGGGAAAGTGCGCTACACCGGGTATATTTTTGGGGTAACCAGCAACTCTGGAACCTGGCTAGCTAGACACATTCTGACAAGACTTTCTCCGTAAACCCCCTCTTGAAACTCATAGCCTAGCAATATCTGCTTGCTGGCACTCCAGGAAAGGTAATAACACAAACACATTTTTACAGAATGCATTAACAATCACTGGGCTCAAGAACTGAAACTCCCAAACCCCAATACATGGATCAGAGGTAACCAGATGGGCTTAACCTTTATTATTGAGCCTGGTTACCCCCTCAACATCACACCCATGCTTCAAGCTGGGCCTTTACAGGTGGAGGCACTGCACCACACTAAGGAATCCTGTAGCCCAAGCTCCCTACATCGCGGAGACTCTGCCTCCTGGGTACCAACAGGTGAGCACCACAGAACCATAACACCTATTTACCAGCAATTCTCCTGTCGGGGGAAGGGGGAGGGTATAGAGGTGTTACACATTCATATAAATGAGCTTCATTATTTATGAACATCCACCCCAGTTTATCTTCTCTAATGGTGTAGCTTCTGCCACAGAAATAAGATTCTAAAGTATTAGAAACTGATTTAGGAAGCAGAAGGAAAATGGGAAGGCACACAATTTATATTGGCATATTGCTGCTTAATGGGAACTAAAAGCAGCAGGGAGGCCTGGAGCATTTGCAGTGACTCAGGTTTCTAAACAAAGCCTCTGCAGGTATAGAAAAACCCTCAATTAGGAAAAAGATGTAGCCCACAGGAAAGTTATGAGTGGGTGCATTCTGAAAGACAAGACACTGTGAAGCTTCAGATTAAAATAACATAAATATGTTAGTGTAACCTCACATACATTATCCAAACTAAGCCTGAATAAATATATATATGTATAAACTTCAGCCAAGATATGAGGAGATGGAAATTTTAAGCAGTAGTACTAGCATAGAGAAAAATGCAACCTTTATAAAAACTACTGTATGCTTGGGTCTGATAGATGGTGAGCTGAGGTGATATATTGTTAAAATGTTGTCCCTTGATATTTCTTTGTTAATGTACTGCTCTTTTGCTTATATTTCGCTTCTAGTTCACATCAAGCTTATTCCTTCTAGTAATTAAAGTCATAGATATAGGACTGGATACATCAAGCTGCATAAGCCAAAAATGCAGAATAACCGCCAAATACGTAATTGCAGCACCGCTAAAAATAATCAGATCCAATAAAAATATTGTATCCAGAAAAAATATGTCTAATGCCGCATTTTTTTTGTATTATCGGCCATAAATCATGTTCTGATATACAGTATATGCAGTTATACCGCACATTTTTTATCACCTACTACAGGCAGGTGTTAGCCCTATCTTTAGAGAACAAAACAAATAAGGTTGCTGCACTCGAGCTGTGAGTAAATGAAGTGATGTAGTCCACTTGCAGCTACCATGTAAAGGGTCACTCCTCAAAGGGCCCCTATAGAAGGAGAGTACCCCCAATAAAGGGGGAGTCTCCCAATAGAAACAAACAAAAAAAGGTACGCAAAGCGCACCACAGGATTACTAAAATTAAATTTTAATACAATAAATATAGCCCAATGTAGGGACTACACAGCATATATATGCAACAAAAAAGATCTTCACACAAGACCACACCACAGTGAATCATAAATACAATGTACAAAAAACAAAACACAATCCCACAAACCTGGAATTAACCACATGAGTGGGGACACCCCCAAGAACAGTTCAAAGAAAAGAACACATCAAGTGGGGCACAAAAAGATCAGCAATGCAAGAAAGCTAATGATTAAGAGCCTCAGAACACCCTGGTGAGAACAGCACGCCGAGGGGAAGGTACACTGACCGTGAGGGGAAGTGGACAGCAAGTGCAACCACGTTAGGATCCGGATGTCGTGACCGCACCGCAGAAGTTTCCTCCACTCTCACTCAAAGGCAGCGTCCCTCCAGCCGGCGTGCACATGCGCAGACCAACCTCCCGTGACCTCTACGCGTTTTGCACCACGTGCTTCTTCAGGAGTAATGTCGGAGGTTGCTCCAGCGCATTATGACAGATCACGCAACCAATGAGACTGCATCAAGCTAAAAGCAACAGCTGTTACCTGTTTCTCACAACGGAGCAGGCATGGCACAAAAACGTTCCACCAAACATATTATAAAACCTAAAATGCCCATTTATAATGCATATCATGTGAAAATAATATATATAAAATGTGAACATGGATTATATATAAACAATTAAATATATACAAATATGTGAATATATAATGTGAACCATGTCTATAAAGTATATATATATATATATATATATATATATATATATATATACACACACACACACACTACAGCACACTGTGTGTGTGTGTGTATATATATATATATATATATGTAGCCGTGACCCCTGATTCACCCCAAAGAGCGGGAGGTT
>NC_134485.1:163199434-163211788 GCF_040206685.1 Ascaphus truei
TCCTCAAACCGTCCCAATATACCACCGCCACGAACAGCACACAAGTGATCACGTGACTTTAGATATGCAACCAGGGTTAATACACAAAGGCTTCTCTAGCAACCCCCCTTTCTCCTCTGCAAGGAACCAGCGAGTTAGCATTAACCCCCTACTCAATTGCACATCATAACCATCCACTGCCACCACCTGAGGTTATGCTGATATGATAAAAGATCTTAGACTAAAATATCCGCCAGGGCCTCCGGTCCCTGTTTATTATAGGAAAAACTATGCTCTCTAACACACAATCAGTTGTAGTAACATGTGCCTGAATTTAGCAACACACACACAGTGTGCTGTAGAGAAAATATATATAATATATAATAAGCTATAAAAATTATGTAAATTAATAATTAATAATAAAAAGTGAAAGTGCTGATGATGATAAAAAATAAACATATACAATGGACAAACCCACACATATATAGCATGTACGTAATACATATAACATACACCATACATACATGCACCATAAACCTAAGATACAATTAATACCTACACAAAAAGCATATATTTAAAATAAACAATGCAATAAAAATGGAATAAAATATATTGAAAAACTGATGAATTATCTCAAAAAAGGTTTCAGTTCAATCATTTCATTATATGAGGATATCTAGACTCAAATGTGTAGATCCAAAACTGTTCTTTTTTTAATAAGCAGCAGATCTTTATCTCCTTGTATCTCTGATTTAGGGATGCACGCTATTCCCATAAATCTTAGTAAGCTAGGTCACATTTGTGAACATCTTGAAAATGTTTTAACAGTGGTGTCAGGGATAAGCCCCTTTCCACTCTTTTAGGAATATTTTTAATACTCCGCAGGTGCTCCAAGACTCTTAATTTTAATATCCTTTTAGTTTTTCCTATATATTGTAAGTTACACTTACAATGAAGTACGTATACAACGTGGGTTGTTAAACAATTAATGAAATCATGAACCGAATAACTCTTACGTGTAACACATGACACAACCTTTTTCTCTGTTTCCATATGAGAGCAGGTCTTACATTTCCCGCATTTATGATTTCCAGTGATACCTAAAAGAGTTCTAATGTCACTTGATACTTTTTTACTCTTTTTCACCAGACTTGGGGCCAGTAGTCCCTTAAGATTCTGAGCTTTACTATAGACTACATCAAGTCTAGACTTAATCAATGGTCCCAAGATAGGGTCAAATTTTAAGATCTTCCAGTGTTTATTTAAAATGTTTTTTTTATAGAGCCATGTGCCCTATAGAATTGTGTGATAAAGGCTGGAACAATATTTAAGTCATATTCCCTTTCTTTATCACATTTTTTCCCAGCCCCAAACACATAGCATGAAATGAACAGATATAAAAAATCTTGTAATAAAAGTCTTATCTGTTCCTTGTAGTTTGGAGGGAAAATCTTCTCTGTCCCTGGTTGCTACCTTTTCTTCAGGGTTTGTTAGCCTTCAGGTTTAGAAGTTTCCCCTCTGTCTTGGAAGCAGCTCTGCTGTGTCTTCTGGCAGAGCTCAAGACATGGTCAGCTCCAGAGATCTGTGTTCTCTTGGTCAGTCTCTCCTGGGAGACTTAAGAACCTCTGCTCTTTCTCCAAAGTTCAGCTCACACGTGAGCTAAGGAGTCACTTCCTGTCTCAACAGACAGGCTTTTGTAAGCAATCTATATCAGGCAGGTGGTGTTTATTAATTGACTACCAGCAGTTAACCACCACACTGCTAGATTAAAGGCACATTACTTGAACAGTGATTACTCCCCTGTTACATACCTCCCCTGTTTGTGGGAAGCTGGGGCTTGCCACGGCCAAAGCCCATCCTTCCACTCTCATTCTAGATATCTCTGTGACTTAAATTAGAGTGGATGGAGGAAGAGAACCCTCAGTCCTGCTGGGATTGGAGCCCTTTCTCCAGTTTATTCGTGACTCCTACTGAAGGTGCTTGAGATCAGCACCCTTCAGTCGCTCGAGGATGACTTTTTCCAAGTATAGTCTTTTTTTTACGTTCACGGTCATGAGATTTCCCTCGCGTCGGGTGCTCATCTTATTGTAGGCATACTGTATGGCAGCAGTTGCAGAGCGTTTAAAAACAGCCCTTTGAGTTTTCCGCTCTTGAAGCTGTCTCTCTGCCCTTTTCCCACTCAATGGGGTTGCTAGTTCAGCCTCTTTGAGATTAAGTTGCAATTCCACACCCACTTCCAGAGAATGTCCCATCTTTTCAGCTTCATCAGCTAAGGATTCTTCTGGTTTTAATTCAGCACGTGTACCTTCTTTTGTTGCCTGCTGGGTGGCTGAAGGTTTTGCTAGTGCTTGTTTCGGTGGTTCAAATTTTGCAACCTTGTCTTTCAGATGAGCAGTATTCCCAGCTCTCACTGTACCCTTGTCTTCATGGGTTTTTGAGGCTGTGGGATACTGACGCTTAGTCAGGGTCAATATTTGTCCTTGTAGGACTGTAATCTCATCCGCGAGAGATTCCTGTTTTTTGAGTGCGTCTTGCAAGTCTCTTCTCAGGGAATTTATCTGCATGCTTTGCTTTCTCTGAGCTTGCTTCCACATTTTTATTGCATTGTGAAGCACTATGAACTTCTTTGCTTGGTCCACAGTTACTTGTTTCAGTTTCTGGACCTTCTTGTGCTCCCTTTTGTGCCGCGTCACATGGGTTCTAAGCTTGGCTTTTAGCGTTGCTTTGGTGATGCTCAGGTTAGCCTTCAGTTTCTCATGCTGCTTTGCGGGGACATACTGAGTCATCAGACGTTCCTGCAGCACTTGAATTTCTTTAACAGCCTGCAGATTGTCCTCCTGCAGAGTTCGCTGCTTCTCCTCTGCCTTCTCGAGGTTCGTACGCAGACCTTGCAGTTGGTTCTGCAGTCGGTGCTCTGCTTCAAACTTCTCACCTTCCAAAAGTCTATTTATTTCTTTAAGCTCGTACAGCTTTTCATTTTTTTCCTTGACGTTTTTTGGCAAAATTTAAATTTTCTTCTTTGAGTTTTACGTTTTTTCTTTGTAATCTTAAATGTTCTCCTTTTTCAGTCTCTGTACTATTCAGGGCCTCTTTGCATTCCTCCTTCCATTTACGCATATCTGCTTTGAGACTGACAGTCTCCTGGCGTGCGACATCCTTCTCTAGGTTGAGGGTCTGAAGCTCCTTCTGGGAGACTTGGAGATTTGTATTAAGATTGGCAATCGTTTCTTTAGAAATGTCCAGCTCCTCAGTGAGACTGTGTAGTTCCTTTCTGGAAACTTCCAGGTCTGTGCGGCAGCTGTTGGTCTCATGATGTGAGGCATCCAGTGCTCTGCGGAGTGTCTGAACCTCTTTCTGAGATACGTCCACCTCTATCCGGACACTGTTGACCTCCTGTTGTGAGGCATTCAGCTCTATGCGAAGAGTGTGAACCTCTTGCTGGAAGACTGTCATCTGCTTCAGTGCCTCCTCATACTTCCGCTTTAGCGTAGCCACCATTTTATCAGATTTGCTCTGCTTTTCATCCATGGCGGAAATAGTAGCATTTGCAGTATCTAGCTCAGTCTTGAGATCATCCAATCCTGTCCCAGATTCAGAGTACATTGCGAGCACCGTCATCTGTAACTCAGCATTATCTGCTCTCTCAAGTTAAATTGTTCTCGAAGTAGATCACAGTCACGCCTGGCAATTTTCAGGGCGTCTTCTGGGCTGGTCAAGGGATCGTCACTCACTGGTTCCGGCTCCGCTTCCCTGGGATGACTGGTTGAGTGGTCCTCACTGTTGGCACCGGACAGACACTTCTTTGGGGTACACGATTTCTGCCTTTGGCCCTCTGGATATTCGGTTATCCGCGAGACGAATTCTCTATTTTCTCTAGGCTGCAGGGCAACTCGGTCCCCCTTTTCCTCCACAGGATCTGCGGACGTGTCTGTTCCTTCCACGGTAAGTGAAGAACCGCTTTTCTTTTTCCGCCTTTTTGTTTTGGATGACTCCTTCCCATCAGGAATACTGGGGTCTCCTTTATTTGAAATTTTAGCAGCGTCACTGGATCCACCCGGCTTTTCTTGCAACTGTAATAGCTGACGGAAATATTCGGTGATCCACTGCTCCCGCTCTGTCTCCTGCTGGTCATATTCGTCATCAAAGGGAGCGGTCTTTTCTGTTTGTGCCGAGTTCAGGCACCCCCACCATTCTTGGGGTTTTTTGTGGTTGTGACTCAGTTCGGGTTCCCCGTAAGAGATGTCTTCCTCTTTATTGGACTGGAAGGGCCACTCTTCCATGGGGTAGGGTTCATTACAGGAACTCTGCATCTTGTCCTCCATTTTTAGGCTATCAGGTGTAATTTTCTTCCTGACCTCAGGAGGCACTATTGCAGCTGTTGCCACTGTATTTGCTAGAACCCCCAATTGTGGTAGTCCTACAGCTGGGCATATTTTGCTTGTAGAGGTCGTAGCTCTCATAGGCATCTCTGTAGACTTTTCTTTCTTGGGTAATTTTTTTACAATATCAGCAGTACTGTGCATGCATTTTCTCTTATCAGGTATACAAGATGTGCAGTTGCTAGGTAAAAACGTCTATTTGCTTTACACCATTTACTTGCTAGTAATAATCTCTCATTAGGTATGCTGAATGTGTGGTTGCTAGGTAAAAACTTCTGTTTGCTTTACACCATTTACTTGCTAGGTGCAATCCCTCCGCTTCAGCAACAGAATTTCGTTTTCTGCCTGAATTCAGTAATTTTCAGTCTCATCTTTGGGTATTATGGCATTCACACTTCACACTTTGGGTGTCTGTTTTGCTCCCAAGATATATATAGGCAGACTTTTTTACTTGTAGAAAAAAAAACATTCTTTGTAGTGGACTATTTCTTGCATTCCCGGCAGGTTGACTCAACACTCAGCAATTGCCTTTGGAATACCTTTTACACAGTTCAGCAATCCCTTTTTCCCCTATAGGGCAATTTTACACTCAGCATTTGTTTGCTAAAAATTCCCCTGCTTCAGCACAGTCTTGTATTATGCGGTGTGGCAACCTTTATTTGCAAAATCAGTACCACTCGTGGGTCACCATCTGTATTCACTGCTTCAGCGAAACTTTTGAAAACAACAAACACCTATTACTTTTTAAGGGCTGACTCACTTCTTGAACCCTGACTATGGCTGGAAGGCAAAACCCCTATTTCAATGACCATATTACACTTTGTGATAGGCAAATAAGGTTTAGCTGCTTCAGCAGTCTCTCTCCTCTTGGGATTGGGGAAAAGAGTCCATCTGTGGTTTTGTAAGTTTCAGTGCAGTGTAAGTTTCAGTGGTGTGTATCACTTTAACTCTGGTCTCTGCTGCATGAGATTTTTTTTTTTTTTCTAAGTTGCTCATTTTGTTTGTAGGCAAAAAGCATTAAAAAAAAATTCACATAAAAAATCTCCGGTCGTTTTTAACTTCAAAGACACCTCTCGTCCCACTTTGGACACCATATGTAGACGGACGTTCACAGAGGTACACAATTGGAGACTTTATAAGGTGATATTATAACGAGGCTTTATTGTGCCTTTTTCCTCACATGAGGAAACCATCCAAACAAGGGGAAACACAGCTTCTATTCACTTGGGAGTGGTTCTAGTGAAATAATATGCAATTCACAACTCCCTTAGTTAAGCATGTATCCCAGCCCCAAACACATAGCATGGAATGAACAGATATAAAAAGTCTTGTAATAAATGTCTTATCTGTTCCTTGTAGTTTGGAGGGAAAATCTTCTCTGTCCTTGGTTGCTACCTTTTCTTCAGGGTTTGTCAGCATTCAGGTTTAGAAGTTTTCCCTCTGTCTTGGAAGCAGCTATGCTGTGTCTTCTGGCAGAGCTCAAGACATGGTCAGCTCCAGAGATCTGTGTTCTCTTGGTCAGTCTCTCCTGGGAGACTTAAGAACCTCTGCTCTGTCTCCAAAGTTCAGCTCACATGTGAGCTAAGGAGTCACTTCCTGTCTCAACAGACAGGCTTTTGTAAGCAATCTAAATCAGGCAGGTGGTGTTTATTAATTGACTACCAGCAGTTAACCACCACACTGCTACATTAAAGGCACATTACTTGAACAGGGATTACTCCCCTGTTACAGGGTTAATATAAAAATTAAAGTACACTACATAGCCCCGTTGGCTACCTTAGTAGCTAGTAAAGCAGTGTTGTGTACTGCTTTACTATCCGCTAAGGTAAACAAGGGGTTAACTCCAATCATCATCCCCGGAAAGGCCTAACCACCTATCCAGGGGCAACTACCCCCTTCACCCACACTCCTACCTCCACGTACCATCTATACTAACGTGCAATGACCTAATTAGCCAAATATAGGAGAAGGAGTGGTTCACTGAGTTAGGCTGAGTCCCCGGTGGTGCTGAGCTCGCTATGCGCTTGGCACTTGGCGCTTACCTTCTGCAATGTGGATCAGCACATCCCCTCCCCCGCTGTGCTCGCACACTCATGCGCGTGCACACACGCTCTCCCAAGCGTTGTGCTTGGGGAAACAAGGGAGAGATACTTTGGTGCTGAGAGCAGGGCCACATGACCCTGCTCTGACAAATTGGAAGTGAGAGGGCGTGTTCTACTCTCCTATCACACACACACTGACACTGAATTCAGCAGAGAAGTGGAAAGGAGGGGGGCAATGGACTGAGAGGGTGGGCAAATGGACTGAGAGGGGGGGCAAACGGACTGAGAGGGGGGGCAAAACGGACTGAGAGGGGGGGCAAACCGACAGGGGGGGCAAACGGACAAGGGGGGGCAAACGGAGTGCTACTGTGTGGTGTTGGGGGGCAAACGGAGTGGTGTGGGGGGAGAAGGGAGAGAGAAAGAGAGAGGGGGAGAAGGGAGAGAGAGAGGGGAGAGAGAGAGAGGGAGAGAGAGAGAGAGAGAGAGAGTGCGTGGGGGAGAAGGGGAGAAGGGAGAGAGAAAGAGAGAGGGGGAGAAGGGAGAGAGAAAGAGAGAGGGAGGAGAAGGGAGAGAGGTAAGGGGGAGAGAGAGAGAGGGGGAGAAGGGATAGAGAGAGGGGGAGAAGGGAGAGAGAGAGGGGAGAGAAATCAAGGAGGGGGAGAGAGAGGGGGGCCGGGAGAGAGAGGGTGGAGGGGCACAGGGGAGAGAGCGCAGGAGGGGGATGGGAGAGAGGGGGGATGGCCGGGAGAGAGAAGGCGGCTGGGAGAGAGAGCGCGGGGGGGGGGAGGGGAGAGAGAGTGCAGGGGGGGAGAGAGAGTGCAGGGGGGATGAGGGAGAGAGCGCAGGGGGGTGGGAGGGATAGAGCGCAGGGGGGGGGGGAGAGAGAGAGCGCAGGGGGGTAGAAAGAGAGAGAAAGAGAGCAATGGGGGGGGAGAGAGAGCAATGGGGGGAGAGACAGAAAGCAATGGGTGGGAGAGAGAGAGCAATGGGGGGGAGAGAGAGCAATGGGGGGAGAGAGATGAGGGGGGAGAGAGAGATATATATATATATAGAGAGAGAGATACACCGAAACACAGACAGCCCCTATACAGCCAATGACACACACCCTCCCGTAGTAGCCACGCCCCCCGCTCCTGCTCTAAAAATATTGCAGGACTGCGATCGCTCATGCTTGGTGAGCTGGTGACATCACTGCTCTCCAAGCATGAGCGAGCTCAGCGGCAGCGTGGACTCAGCCTAAAGACACTGACTGGCACTGAGTATGAAGCAGGGGAACTTGGTTCAGTTCCCGGTGTCGGCTTCTTGTGACCTTGGGCAAGTCACCTTATCTCCGTGTACCTCAGGCACCAAAAATATTGATTGTAAGCTCCACGGGGCAGGGACCTGTGCCTGCAAAATGTCTTTGTAAAGCGCTACATAAAACTAGCAGCGCTATACAAGAATGTGTTAAAAAAAAAAAATATATGGCTAATGGATTTTGTCCATTTAAAAAACAAACAATATCTTACAAATAATAAAATACACTTCCTACCCCTGTTGGCTAACTGCGTTGCACTGATTGGCATTACTGTACATTGTCCCTGGCACAATCTTGACCATTCCTCTAGTATACCTAATTTAATAATAATTTTGTTTACTCATGCTGGAGTGTCAACCCTGTTGCAAATATTTGTGTCATCTGCAAAAAGGCAAACTTTCACTCTCAAACCATCTTGAATGTCATGAAGAAAGTCATTAAAGAGCACAGGTCCTAATACAGATACATGAGGTATGCCACTAATACAGGTTTTT
The DNA here is from genome assembly GCF_040206685.1 of Ascaphus truei. Classification (NCBI taxonomy): domain Eukaryota; kingdom Metazoa; phylum Chordata; class Amphibia; order Anura; family Ascaphidae; genus Ascaphus; species Ascaphus truei. The sequence goes on from NC_134485.1 coordinate 163,207,626, forward strand.
CTCACTTTTTCTTGAGGGTGGGAAAAAGTCTCAACGTCCCCCTGATCCTCCGGGGTCTGCCGGGGTGGCGCGAGTGTGGAAACAGAAAAGGGAAGAGAGAGTGGGAGGGGGTAGGGGGGGAGGGGGGGTAGGTAGGGGGCATTGTTCCCCTTCTCCTTGGTGTCCACAGCTTGGGCCTTTGTTTTATCCTGGTGATTTCTTCTACTGTTATGGGGCATTTCGGCGCAGGAGAGCCATTTGTGTTAGCCATGGGTCCCATATGTTATTGAAAGAGGTAGTGGACCTTTTCAGAACGGCTGACAGTCTCTCCATTTCCATCACCTCTTGCACCCTTTTTATTACTGTTTGTTTAGAGGGGGGAGACACCTTCTTCCAGGCGGCTGCCACCGCACATCTAGCCGCAGTGAGAATGAAGGAGACTAATTTGCCTGTTGGTCGGTCCAGTGTCTCTAAGGGTCTGGCCAGCAGGTAGGTCAGCGGGTCAATGGGTATTATGAGGTCTGTGACCTCTTTTATTAAATTTTGTATAGTTTCCCAATACTTCTGAATTTTCGGACATGTCCACCAAATATGGGCCATGTCCCCCTTTTGACCGCAACCTCTCCAGCATAGATCGGAAGCCAGGGGGTAGATTTGATTTATTCGAACTGGGGTAAGATAACAGTGAAACAGTATTTTGTATATATTTTCTTTGATTGTGGTACATATAGAAGTTCCTGAGGCAGTTTCCCAAATACTTTCCCAATCCTCTCGGTCTATAACTATATCAAATTCTGCTGCCCAATGTAGCAATTTTGTTTTGGGCATTCAATTCCTTTACAGATTAATCCTGTTGGATTCTGATCATGTTTTAATTTAAAGTGGTTGGAGACACTATGTGTCTCCAAACCCCTTTTAATGTTGTATACATGTTCTGCAAAGCGTCGCTTAAGTGGTCTACCTGTTCGCCCTACATATTGAAGCCCACACGGGCACTCTAACAGACCACAAAAGGACTCCTGCAGGTGATGAAAGACCTAATCGGGAATGATATGCCTGTTATGTTTGATTTAAAGTCTTTACATTTTAGACCATATCTGCAGCCTATTGTGGAGCTGCTGATTTGTTGCCTTATATTTACAATAGATGCTGGATTTATTGTAACATGCAATGTGGTGATTTTAAGATTAAAAATTCATGTTTTGATTTATGCATGTTTTATGTGTTTAATAATGGCCAAATAATATATTATCCATATCTGGATAATAGTTATTTTGCACATTATTGTACTGTATGTGTTGGGGGGGGAGGGTGTATTGGCCCCAAGGGTATGTGGGTAGGCCTCCCTTATGGGTAGTGGGTGAGGGTGGTTAGGCCTCACGGTGGGGGGTTAGTGGGGGAGGGTATGTAGGCCTCCCGAGTGGTGGGTGCGGGTGGGTTAACCCCTTAATGACTGTAGCGATTAATAACAGCTATGGTGATTAAGGGGTTAGGGGACATTACATTGGCTATTGTGATTGTTGTGCATGTTTTGCAGCACCGGAGGGGCATGGGCAGAATGAAGATGAGGATGAAGACGGCCTTCATCGTGGGTGCCTGTAAAAGGTAAGTGTAATATGTTTTGACTGTATTTATTGAATGTTATATGTATTTAAAATGGCCAAATGCATTATTATCCATATTTGGATAATAGTAATTTTGGCCATTACTGTATAGTATGTGTTAGGGGGGTGTATTTAGTTATAATTCTTGTTTATTATTTTTGGAGGTGCAACATTGGTACCGCAGGCCCGTGGGTACCCCGGGACTCCCGCGGGAACCCCGGGGCGGCCGCGGGGACCCCCGGACTCCCGCAGGGACCCCCGCACTCCCGCGGGGACCCCCGCTTGGTGAGCCGGGGACCCCCGGACACCCACGGGGTCAGCCGGGGACACCCGCGTGACCTCCGGGCTCCTTCGGGCTCCTTCGGGGACCCCCGCGGGGTCAGCCGGGGATACCCGCCGGCCTGCTGTGTGGGTTTTGCGCATACAAAAATAAAAAGAAAGAATTTTTCTAAGTCCAGATTTCTTTGCGTCTACTCTGACCTGGCGTGTTCTGATCAATGCAACTTTCGCGTATGCTATGGTTGCGTTGCTTAGTGCATCCCGCTTAAGGGCAGAATTTAACACAAACAGGGCTGCGAACGAGCAAAGTTGGACATTGGACAAAATTCCTGAAAAAAGTAATTTTTGGATCGCAAAGTGCCTGTTTGCGTGTGCTTAGTGCATCGGGTTGAGCGCAAAAGCACGTTCTAAGAGCACTTTGCGGTCTAAAGTGACTTAACGGAGCTTAGTGCATAGCCCCCACAGTCTGCATTGCCTCACCTGCAGCCTTCATTGATACTGAGGATGTTTGATAAAATGTTGGAGACAGAAGGGTTTGTAAGCAAGACATTTTATGTAGATTTCTTTGACAAAAGGAAGTTAACCTGGTAATGTTAGGATACAGTACGTTAGTTTAGTTTTTGCTGTGATAAAGTGAGTAGTAATTTACTGGTTAGAGAAATTGTTTGTTTTTTAGTTTAGTAATTTAATGTAGTATATTGTAATGATGTTTGGTTATGTCTTTAAATAACTGAAGAAAGAATAGTTTAATTAGTATGACATACTATAAGCTTGTGTTCTAATGATTAGAAAAGGACATTTTTTTTGTATTTTATGTTTGATTATATTAAGCTGTAATGTTACATTATGAAAATAAACAAATAATAAATAAAAAAAGGTCGAAACAGTCTGTCTGTTAGTGGGTTTACTGCTTTGCATCTCATCCCAAGCTATGTTTAAAAGCTGTGTTTAAAGCAGCATGCATTGGCTTAAGGCAGCGGTGCGCAAACTGTGGGGCGCGACCCCCAGGGGGGCGCGACACTGATGACGGGGGGCGCGGGTTTACAGAGGCCCCGCGCGCTTCCCGAAGGCACTTAAATTAAGTGCCGGGGGGAGCTGCAGGGCCTCTGTAAACCTAACTTACCGTGGCTCCGGCGGCTTCCTCCCTGCGTCGCCATGGCAACGCGGCGTCAAAATGACGCTGCGAGTCATGTGACGTCACGTTGCTATGGCAACGTGACGTCATTACGCCGGAGCGCGGGTAAGTTGGGGTTGGGGGGGGCGCGGGAGTGAGGGGACAGCCGGCAGGGGGGCGCAGGGAAAAAAGTTTGCGCCCCCCTGGCTTAAGGGTTGTTTGTGTAATATTGTAATGTGAGCTACAGACAAAAGGTGGCACTGTGTACACAATACATAAAGCTTGGCCCCCTGCAGACAGACGCACTTACCTGAATGCCCTCCTACTGTCTCTGTATGTTCTCCCCACCAATTAGATTGTAAGCTCCATGGTGCAGGGACTCCTCTTCCGAAATGTTACTTTTATGTCTGAAGCACTTATTCCCATGATCTGTTATTTGTATTTGTTATTTATATGGTTGTCACGTGTATTATTAATGTGAAGCGCTATGTACAAAAATGGCGCTATATAAATAAAGGTATGTGGGTATGTAGCACACCAAAACAGTGCAAATAAATGCAAAAAATACGATTCTTGCGCACAATGCCGGAGCTCCTGGTTCAAGGATGGCCTATCTGCAGCAATCCAAGTATACAGCAACAGGAAAGATGATCCAGGGCTCCACGGGTTTTTAGCAAAAAACCTGTGGAGCCCTGGATCATCTTTCCTGTTGCTATATAAATAAAGACATACATACTGTACACACATACATTTGCATGTCATTTCCCAGAATCCCTTGCTACAGTGGAAGTGCTGTGTGCTGGGTGATAATGGTGAAAGGCGGGGTTGCAGACCTGTCTAAGACATGCAAATGAGCATACAGTAATATTTCCATTTGCCATATATATATACAGTGGTCGACAAATCATCAAAAAAACTCCCCCTACCTGACAGCTGATTGGCGCACCCTCCCAGGTTTTGTGGGCGCGCGGCCAGGCTCTATATGAGCCCAGCCCCCCACGAGCGGGCCATTCTTTCATGCCTGGAGATCTGTTGGAGGGTAAGTACTCTCCAATCTCTCCATGCTGCGGCCCCTCTGCTCCTTCCCTGCCTCCTGCAAGCCAACCCATGCGATCACCCTGGTCCCCACATGGCTCCCTACTCACCACCACGGCCCTCTGCTCCTGCCCTCTCCCGCCAGTATGCGA
>NC_134485.1:163211988-163221988 GCF_040206685.1 Ascaphus truei
TACTGGGAGCTTGGGGTAACAAATATACTGAGTGGCAGTGCCTCCACCTGCATGGGATCCCAAATGTATGGGATAACCCAGAGCAGGAACAATTAATAACAGTCCACAGATTATAATAATAACAATAATAACCTTTACTGTGAGCAATAACCATAAACCACATACGTTGTTCCACCACCGTGTATCCCCACACTGTGTCCACAGTGCCAGAGGTGTTTCTTGGTCACTTCACCCAGTAAGTGTCCCCAAAAGATGCCCACCCCTCTAGGCGTGATCAGCGCCTTACTGTACAGATGTTGGTGCACGTTTGGTGAACGGTACCTGCCGGCTGTGTCCGCACCCGGGCGCGCTCACGAGGAGAAACAGGGGATCCGCCGATTAAATGATATCCTCTGCTGGATGGGATGCCTTCCTCTGGAGTGACCATCACAATGCTGGTCGCTCCCTCTCTTGCAGTCTGGACCCAGACTGCAGTAGCAATAGTTCAAAGGAAACCGCTGTGGCCCTTAGCTGGCTAATCACTAAAAGGGTAGAATCCCTAGCTGACGTGGCCATCCCTAAAGCAACCACAATCTAGGGTGAATTGGGGCATAACTGGGGCCAAGGGGATCTCTGGCTTAGTGCAGAGGGTCACAGACCCCTGCACCTATACAACCTCCCCTAGCTGTGTCCCAGCTCCAACTGCCAGCAAGCCCTCAGAGCACCAACTGTAACAACTGCCTCAGCAGGGAATCCTAACACTCCATTGGCCAGGCCTAGTCACCTGACTCCGCAGCCCTGTGGCCTTCTGGGGGCTGTAGTCCCTGCGGAACCCTTTTATCATTGGCGCTGCGTGCGCTACCTGTAATGGCCGCCGCAATGCTCCCTGCGCAGGCGCAAACCTTGTAATGGCCGCCGCGACTCTAGGCAGCCACTGCGCATACGTGCGCATATCTAAGATGGTGGCGCACTGAGCGCTCTCTTCTCCAGAGCTCCGTCGATGCTCTCGCCCAGCGTGACGGCCTCCGCAGCACCCACCCATCTCCCAAGCTGCAGTGGAGATAAAAGCCAAACCAGGGAGCCCAGGCCACATTATATATATATATATATATATATATATATATATATATATATATATATATATATATATATACACTGGCGACACACTTTATTCGAGCTCGGCTAGTCCCACGAATACGGGTATACCCGGGTGTATTGAGGTTTGTGACTGTTTTCTGCCCGAGTGCATTGAGTTATTTTCCGGCAGGGATTGAAGCATTTTATTCCCGTTTGCTGCAATACTGCACAGTACATATATATATACTGCATTACAATTCATGAATTTATGCCATCTGGTAGACACGCGAAGCATTGCAGCCTATTAAATCCTAATCATTATCATTTAACAGATCAGCCGCCCATCAGCCAGGCATGAACCCAGGCTGGGAAGGCAAATGCAACGGGGCTTGTCAGAGGTGAGGAGCGGCGCATTCCAGGTATCTGCCAGGTACATACCGGGTATTTGCTCGAATAAAGTGTGTCGGTGCAGTATATAAATAAAGCAGAAAATAGCCATACTGAAGAACTCATTTATTATGCACTATATATATATAGTCAGTCAGTCACACACCCCCAGTCAGTCACCCCCCCCCCCCAGGTTCCCGTGTCTACCCGCGAGGTGGGAGATGGTAACAGGGGTTTTCCCCACCAGTCCCCGCTTCCCCCCCTGGTCCCTGTGGCTGCCCGCGCAGGGGGGGGGGGAAGCATGGTGCTGGTCATGGCCTTTCCTCTCTTCCTTTCTACCCCACCTCGAGTCCCAGGGGTTTCGCTGGCCGGCCATACTCACTGCTGCCCCTGGCTCTCCCCCCTCCGCTCTCCTCCTCCTCCCTCCTAGGAGCACGTGTGCAGGCCTCGCTGCCTCCTGCCTGTGAGCTGAGAGCGGGTGTCATCTGTCGTGTCAGCTTCTTCTGTGATGTCGGCTTCTTCTGTAAAATTTCTTGTGAGCTACGGGAGGTGTGGGGGGTTGGGGGAGCTGCTGCTTCTTCTGCTCAACGTTGTGTGTGTGAGTGTGTGTGTCAGACCGTGTGTGTGTCAGACAGTGTGTGAGTGTGTGTCAGACAGTGTGTGAGTGTGTGTGTGTATGTGACAGACAGTGTGAGTGTGTGTGACAGACAGTGTGAGTGTGTGTGACAGACAGAGTGTGTGTGTGTGTGTGTGTGTGTGTGTGTGTGTGTGTGTGTGTGTGTGTGTGTGTGTGTGTGTGTGTGTGTGTGTGTGTGTGTGTGTGTGTGTGTGTGTGTGTGTGTGATTTATTAAATGTTTTTTTTTATTTCCTTAAAGCAGGCATGGGGACGGGACTAGGTGCGGTGCTGGGGTGGGACTAGGGTGGGGTTGGGGGTGGGACTAGGGCGGGGTTGGGGGCGGAAATAGGTGGCGAGTAGATTTTTTTGTTCGGCGAGTAGATTTTTGGGTGATTTGCCGACCACCTGTATCACTTATATATATATATATAATATATATATATATAAATTTTATTTAATCAGTCAACCTGTAGCAGTTGAGTTACATTTCACATTCTTAGTTGTATTGCCTGTTGGATACTTTAGGTAATCAGATAGTCCCCTCCTTTCCCTAAATCATGTGGATGTGGGGCTTGGCAGGTAAGCCTATTGTGTATTTTAGTTTTCACTGTTGTTGCTGTCCTCTTTTATTAAAAATATGGATAGGTCTACTGAACAGCGACATCTCAGTACTAGTACTAGTAGTAAAAGAACAACTATCAAAGACCCAGGCAGGGCCCTCCAAGAAAAAGTCTGGCTTAGCGAGAAAAGGGGCATTGTTTTTCAACTTGGGGAAAATAAATATTGTATAGCCAGCATCCCATAAACCAGCGGTGTGCAAACTGGGTGGTGCGCCCCCCTGGGGGGGCACGAGACTGTCTGTGGGGGGGGGGGCGCCAGAGGCCCTGCATGCTTCCCGAAGACACTTAATTTAAGTGCCAGGGGAGCGGCGAAGGCCACTGTAAACCTCACTTACCTTGGCTCCGGCGGCCTCTTACATGAGTCGCCATGGCAACATGGTGGAAAATTACACTGTGAGGTCATGTGACGTCACGTTGCCATGGCAACGGGACGTCATGATGCCACTGCCACCGAAACAAAGGTAAGAGGGGGGGGGAGCGCGGAGACAGGGGAACTGCCGAGAGGGGGGGCACAGGGAAAAAAATTGCGCTCCCCTGCCATACACCACACACAGTGGCAAGGAAAGACTAGTATCTAGATGAAGCTCATCAAATTCAAAATTGCTTGGGGCCCAATTCTTAAATCAGAGTGACAGAAGGGAAAAATTAAATAAATAGTCACTATACCCTCCGAGTAGACTTTTATCTTGAGCTTTCCTTATCCTTTCCCCCCTCTTTTCCCCCTCCCTATTTCTCTCTCTCCCCCTCTCTCTATCACCCCCCCTCTCTCTCTCTCTCTCCCTCCCTCCCCTCTTTCTCCCTCCCCTCTCTCTCTCTCCCCCATCCCCCTCCCTCTCTCTCTCTCTCTTCCCCTCACTCCTTTCTCTCTCCCTATCCCCATCACCCCTTTCTCTCTCTCCCTTCTTTCTCGCACTATTGGTCAGGGGGCAATTGGGTTGGGGTTATTAGGCAGTCAGTTTTGGTGCAATCGAGTGGTTGTGGGGGTGATTTGGCGGACTCACCTGCTCACCTGCCTGTCTGAAGTGGACTGTCTGCTGAGTGCGTTTGGGCCACATGGAGATGCCTAGTGGGCTGCATGTTGGCCAGCCCTGATCTAGATGTAGTGCTACCACTAGTACAAGAGAACCCAGTACAGAGTACTTTTATTTATTGATGGTGTTTTTTGGGGTGTTTTAATTTGTAATTCTGGTGTTTATTTGGTAGTTGTTTTAGTGATTGATGTTAATTAGGTTGTGTTTACTTGTATATTGTTGTTTATTTGGTGAGTCTTTTTATTGAATTGGATATTTGAAAGGGTTAAAAGTAAAAGCCAGACCTCCATTTTGTTTTAACCATTTCTGCCTGAACTTTCCCCCTAATATATGGGCATGCTTTAACACTGTTCCAATCAATGGGTAGTGGGGGTGGTGTCCTCAGGAAGAGTGGTTAGGCCTCCTGGGTGGGTTGTGGGGGAGGACGGGTTAACACCTTAATGACTAAAGTAGTTACTAACGGCTAAGGTGATTAAGGGGGGTTAGGGGCCATTAGATTGTATTTTTTTATTGTATTGTTGATGCCCACGGAGGACAAGGACGACAATGAGGATGATTACGGCCTTCATCGTGGCAGGGGTAAGTGCAAGTTTAATTTATTTTATGCTGGTTTATATTTTATTTTAAATGGGCAAATGAACTATTATCCATATCTGGACAATAGTAATTTTGCCTCATTACTGTACCGTATGTATTGGGGGGGTATTTATTTCAATGTACTGCATATTTTTTTTATGCACCGGATTGGTACCGCAGGCCAGCGGGGACCACTTTTATGCTTTTATGTGTGTTAGGGGGTATAGGGTTTGTTAGGGGCACAGGAGGAAGGTGGTTTGTGCATTGGTGGATGGTACATATTGTAATGTTTATAAGGGCAGAGGGGTTGAGTAAAGGGCCAAGTACCCCCTTCACTCACCCTTTCTGCCCCTAATAAACCTGCTATTGTGCCATAACCTATTCATTGACTTAGCGGCTATCCGCTAAGGTAATGAAGCTGCTTTAATGTAATTTTTAATAATAGTGTGTGGGAGCAGGGGGGTCTCCTGAGCTGAACTTTGATTTCTGCCTCAGGGACCCCCTGCTTCCCAAGTTACAGGCCCTGGTATGGGGCATCGGATGCCGTCATTGCCGCCATTTTTAAATCATCCGCGTCACGTGCCCTTGGGATTTAAATACTGGAGGAGATACCAGCACACCATATCGGGGCCTGTAACTCGGGAAGCAGGGGGTCCCCGAGGCTGAAACCAATGTGGTTCAGCTCACAATTTAACCAAGAAATTCCCAGAGGGGGGAGAGATATCTAATATCAAATATATTCATCACCCTGTGGGAATGCCGCTTCTGACACCAATTGTAAGCTTCTTGCAGGTTAAAATGGGCCAGGGACCTCAGGTTGTCCCGGGCACCTGTAAGGTTCTTAAACTCAATACGGGCCGGTGACATCAGGTCAGCCGGACATGACTGGAAACAGTGTTGCTCTGTCCGGGGATACTTAACCACGCCCTGGGCTGTCGGATCTCGATCTGATGACGGACGAGCACTCGGGAAATGAAGAAAGAGACACAGATACTGTTACACATTTTAGGGAAGGACCCTTTGAGATCCCTATAGAGGATCCAGAACTTGATATGTTTGTTGACAATACACAATGCACAGCAGGTTCAGAATGTATTTGAAGCAATGTTACCTCCAAGGGCTCTTGCAGTAATAAAGATTGCTGCCCATACTAACAGGGCTGACAGGCTCTCATTAGGAAATACCTTTGCAGATGCTACAGCAAAGCAAGCAGCAAGCCATCCATATGTTGAGGATGTATCATATCTGCCAATTTTATAACTTTTAACCATTTTCTTTCCAACGGTTTCCCTTTTTACTATAAGCAGTAGTTATTGTCAAAATCAGTGGGTAATATATTTTTTGAGTCTCTCTAGGCGCAGGTCAAAGCTGAACGTGCACCTACTTGAGATGGGTTAATGGTCAAGCATTTCCTACGCAAGAACGTATGAAAAGGCCCATTTAAAGTACTACTCACCACAAACACTGCAGTAAAAGTTGCGGAATTATCATTGTCGATATACATCACTCACGTCAAAATAGTGCCAGCCACGGCACAAACAGCTAATAAAGACAAAGCGCCTGCAAATTAGTGTTTTGAAGGGCATAATACTCCCTGACCACTAATCATCGAGGGAGAAAGGTCACAGGCAAAAGTCTAGGCCTCAACACACGAACTTTGAACTTTTTATCATTTATTTACAGGTTTTTATTATTTTTCAGTTACAATGTATGCTCCATTAGGTTTGCGTAAGTGGCTTCCCATAAGGATAACAAAATAGTAGAAGGTTTTATTTGCTTAACTCTGTTTATTTTGTTTGGATTTAGAGATTAATAGAATCTCCTGATGTGAGGACGTTTTATCAGTCAAACACACGGTTATGTTAATTGCTCACAGGTAGACTCAGAAACAGGAGAGATACACCCAATACACAAGAGTTAAAAAGTAGTTTATGGAAAGAACAAGTTTCGGCAAGCTTATTCCCAAATGTAGGAGTTGGGTTACTGTATGACAGGATTACAGAGGTACTAGATGTCCTCAATCATACAATCACAGCCATTAACTCACTTGACCAAGAACAGGTTTAGATCAGACGAATGGCTCTACAGAATGGAATGGTTCTAGACTATATTTTAGCCTCAAAAGGGAGGAGTATGTATGCGCCCTAGATAAAGAGCAATGTTGTGTATTTATCCAAGATTCAGGATCCGTTGGGACTTGCTGGTTGGATTGGTTCACTGGGAGCGAAGCTAGCGAATGCTTTGTATGTGTGTTTGTCTTACTCATTACTCTCTATGTATGTGTTATGTGCAGCAAACTTTGATCCAGAAGTGCGTTGCACCCCCCACAGACGCTAAGCCTCTTTTCTGTGATGAAGATGTCGGCAGTCCCCCAGAAGAAGAGACTGAAGAAGAAATCAACTGGGTCGATATAATGGCTGGAAAGGAATGAAGTCATGCACAATTGGACAACTTCTTGGTCCAGCAGGACAATGAAATGGTTGACCGTTCTTTAAATAGACTGTCTCTTAAGAATAAGGGGGACTGAGAAGATTGATTATGAGGATATGAGGAAGGTGGGAGGTCACCCAGGGGCGTGAGTCAACCACAAGGAAAGGATCACAAGTCAGCCATATTGACCATAGCAATTCATTTTGTCTGTTTTGCCATTCTGAGTAAATGCAGTATGAAAGATGCGTGCAAGCAGGATGTATGAGCAGACGCTCCCTGTAGAAATTATCCCCCACCAATTCTCAGAAATAGCTAACCCTCAGTTTGTGACGTATGGAGACGTAGGCCATTTTTCTTTATCTGCAATTGTGCCCCAAGGCTGCAAAGTGTTTTCTGTTCAGATGTAGGCATGAATATGTAGAGTAAAGTTCGCTTACATAAAATAGTTTTTTTTAGCATTGTGACAGGGTGAATGAACATCACCAGCCCTATGCCTGGCAGACCTATGTTTAGGTCTGCAGTGCAGCAGTGACCAGGTTAATATTCAGCTGGGAAGCTCTTGTCAATAAGTCTGGTCCCAGCTGCCTCATCAAAGAGCTTAAAAATCCCCAGGTTGCACACACACATGCAGTCTGTCTGATCCAGTGAGAGATACTGAATTGCTGAGGGAGAACTACTGCTAAGGTCTGTCTTCAATATACTATTTTGATGAACTGTTTGCTTTACTGTTACGCTGGAATCTAAACAGCCCTTGTTGGGAAAGGGGCCAACCCCGCTCAGGACTTATTTTCTGTTTCATATGCTGAAAATAAGCTGTTTTGTTTTTGTGTGCCATATTTTTAAGGCTTAATAAATAAGCATTTGCAAGAAACCCACGTGTGGTTGCATGTACCCTGCAACATATGGTGTCAGAAGAGATGTTGAGAGGCCCCTGCAGTTGAAGGGCCACACAAAAAAATGGAAGAATTTTTAAAAGAGTTTCTGTGCACCCAGGCCCAACTACAGGCAGAGAGAGATGAAAGACTATTGCAGCAGCAACCCAGCTCCTAATCCAGCAGCAGGCAGCACAGGATGAGCGGATGACCAGGTTGCTGACCCAATCCCAGGGGTCTGCCAGTCCAGAGCTTGCGAACAAACCCCCGGTTCTCCTGAGGAAAATGGCTCCGAATGAGGATCCAGAGGCTTTTCTACTGACGTTTGAAAGGGTTGCCGAAGCCCAGGGCTGGTCTTCAGATCGCTGGGCAACTGCTTTGGCCCCACTCTTCATAGGAGAAGCCCAGGCCGCATATCAGGACCTCCCAGCGGATCAGGCAATGGACTACAAACAAGTAAAAGCCGCCATACTGGATCGCGTATGTCTGACCCCAGAGACCTACTGGCAGAAGTTCCGGAACCCGAAGTACACCACTAAGATGAGACCCCGGGTCCTAGCTCAGTGGTTATTGGACTTGTGTACTCGCTGGATACAACCCGAGCAACACACTAAGGAGACTATTCTTGAACAAGTTGTTTTGGAACAATTCCTACAAGTAATAACTCCTTCCGCACGCTGTTGGGTAAAACACCATGCTGCTGATACCCTAGCTTTGGCTGTCCGACTCGTTGAGGATCAGGCGAGTGTACTAGACCTGACGGATCCAACTTCACTGGCACTTGTGGACACCCAAAGAGGGAGATCGGACAAACGGGGAAACTACGGCCCCTCTGTACACAACTGCCAAGTGCCACGAAAAGAGCAGTCCTTCCAGCAAGGGAGAGGTCCAAATGCCGAGCACCGCCGAGACCCTCATCCACTTTCTGATGTCGGCTCGTCGCCAAATGAGAGGAACTTCCGAGGACGTCGCCCACAGGACCCATCATATGCCTGGTCTCCAGTATCCGGTCCAGCTGAGCGGTATCCGCGGCACCCTCTTGCGAGGGAACCCTCTCCATGTTCTGCCTGCAGAGAACAAGGCCACCGGCATGTAGACTGTCCTCAGATTGATTGTTCCTTCAGCAGTACAGTCGCCTCGGCCTTCCCCAGAGAATGTTGCAAGCCCTGGCTAATTCCAGCCCAGATTGGGGGTAAAACCATCCAGGCCTTTGTAGATTCAGGCTCTGGAAAAACACTGGTCTTCCAGGAACTGTTACCTGACGTGCTTTCCTTTGACTCCCCATGGAGTATAGAGTGTATACACGGCAATGTAAAATGGTATCCGACGGCCAAAATCCTGCTACAGGTAAAAGGTCAGGAGGCCAGGATCGAAGTAGGAGTTGCTCCTTGGCTCCCTGCCCCTGTTTTGCTTGGCCGTGACACGCCTTTCTTTTCAAACCTAATGGCTCCAGTCTCTCAGGAGGAGCCTCATTCTCTGGCTCAGGAGAAACCTTTTAAACTGTTCCCTTTCTCAGCAGGGTTGGGGGCGGGACTAGGGGCGGGGTTGGGGGCGGGACTAGGTGGCGAGTAGATTTTTTGGTTGGGCAAGTAGATTTTTGGGGGATTTGTAGAACACTGTGTATATATTGGAAATACGATCATTCACCCAGTAGCCCACGCACGCTGCCTAGGGGTTACACTTGATTCCTCACTCTCATTCTCCTCTCATATTCAAAACGTTTCTAAAACTTGTCGCTATTTCCTCCGCAATATCACAAAGATACGCCCTTTCCTCCGTTACTCAACTGCTAAAACTCTGACTCAGGCCCTCATTCTCTCACGTCTCGATTACTGCAACCTCCTGCTGTCCGGCCTTCCTACCTCTCACCTGTCTCCCCTACAATCTATCCTAAACACTGCTTTCAGAATCACTCTACTCTTTCCTAAATCTGTCTCCGCATCTCCCCTCCTGAAATCCCTCTCCTGGCTTCCGATTAAATCACGTATCTCACACTCAATTCTCCTGTTCACTTTTAAAGCTTTACATTCTTCTGCCCCTCCTTACATCTCAGCCCTAATTTCTCGCTATGCACCATCCCGACTCTTGCGTTCTTCTCAAGGATGTCTTCTTTCTACCCCCTTTGTATCTAAAGCTCTCTCCCGCCTTAAACCTTTCTCACTTTCTGTCTCACACCTCTGGAATGCCCTTCCCCTCAATACCCGACTAGCCCCCTCGCTATCCACCTTTAAGACTCACCTTAAGACACATCTGCTTAAAGAAGCATTTGAGTAGCACTGGATAATCATGGACACATGACACATAAAGCTTGGCCCCCTGCAGACGCACTTAATCGTATTCCCTCCTACTGTCTCTGTACGTTCTCCCTACCTACCAATTAGATTGTAAGCTCCTCGGAGCAGGGACTCCGT
>NC_134485.1:163596988-163769488 GCF_040206685.1 Ascaphus truei
CTGAAACTTGGCAGTTTGATTTGGAAATTAGATCCTTAGATGCAGTAACAGGGGACTGAAACATTGGAAAGGAGCCAGAGACAGATAGGCTGATCTCTGAAGTGGTAAAATGAGAAGCAGCAAAAGTTTTGGAGAAAGGAGAATCTGCGTACTGGGTCATTGCTAAGGCAGATTCATGGGCATCTCTTTTAACTGGGGCCAATTTTACAGAAGAAGTCTCCGGGAACCCAATAGCAAGAACTTTAGTTGAGGCAGAGCGGTGAAAGCAGGAAATCCCGACAGGCTCAGTAGCTTGAGCTTTAGGAGGAGCATAATGTGCAAGGTCTGTCTTTAAACCTAGAGGTTGAGAAGTAGCATGGGTTAAAGCAAACACTGCTTGAGAGTCAGAAAAAGGAGAGTTTGACTTAGAAACTGGAGGCATAGAAAGTTCATCTCTTAGCTCTGGGAATGTAACATTGGCTTGGGGATTGCAAGTATACACAAAGGGTGTTCTAGCAAGGGTTAAAGCAGGCACAGCATTAGAGTCAGAGACATGGGAGAAAGAATCGAAACCAGGGGTCATGACATACTCTTCATTGGGCTTCTGATATACAAGATCAGTCCGGGGATCCCAAGGAGAAAGGGGTACCAAGGGGTTCAGTAGCAGAGAGAGAGACCAAGGACTGATCCATACTTTTCCTGAGCCGGTCCAGGGTTCTTTCGGACTGGGCCAGTATTTAGGACAGGGACAGGCTTTTGGGTGAGGCCCGGTTTACAGACAGGGTCAGATTTTCAGGCAGGGACTGATCCATACTTTTCCTGAGTCGGTCCAGGGTTCTTTCAGACTGGGCCAGTATTTGGGACAGGGACAGGTTCTCAGGCAAGGTCAGGCCTGAACCCACCTCAGCGGGGTCCGAGTTTGTGGGGCTGTGCATACTGTCACGAATGTGCTCGCCACAAACCGGGAGCGAACAGGAACTTGGAGTGGGGCCGCTTCAACGTAGGAAACCGGAATTTGAGCCGGCCCGCTGCAGCGTAGGAAACAGGAACTTGGAGCGGGGCCGCTTCAGCATAGGAAACAGGAACTTGGAGCAGGGCCACTTCAGCGTAGAAAACCGAAACTTCAGCATAGGAGAGGAGGAATTGGGAACGTAGCCGCTACAGGGGAGAAGGGAGGACAGGGGAAGGACAGCACGAAGGCCTCTGCTAGGAAGATAAGCAGCAGGCCACAGGAACTAGAAGCAAGCACTGGGGAACCAGCGCTTCAGTACAACAAGGCCAAGAGGGAATAAGCAAGGAGTTTGTGGCCAGCACAGTGACACCAAGGAGGTTGGAATTATGCACAGCACTTCCTGGAGGGAAGTGCTGACCCTAAATAACACAGGAAGCCAATCAGGCCAGAGCTGCACAGGAGGAGGCAAGAAGCAGGTGACTGCATGAGCAGAGAGGGTTTGGCTGGAATGGGTTCCAGCCAAACCCAGGGACGGATTCCTTACACAGAAATGGTCTAAAAGGATCCCTTCCACAGCTTCACAGTTACTGGAGCTGGTGGATAGAGAATCGAGGTCATAGTTTATAATGATTCTGGTTCCCCCTCACATGCTCACCTAATAACAGAAACATATATTTAGGGCAGAAAGGTTTGCTGTTTCAGTCTCTCTCCTAGAGCCTGGAGGCAGGGGGAACGCTGCTCCTCTGTATCCAGTTTGGTGAGAACGCCCCCTTCATGTGTTTTGCAGTATCCGGAAGGATTGCAGAGAATCTATTAGGACAATCTACTGGGACGCTGTTCCCTTCTATCAGATACAAAATCAATGTATATGTCTGTGCCTAATGACTGTGGGTATTATTAAGTATATAATAACCCAAAACAGGAGTGTGTTGTGTTGATCTAATATTGTTGAAATGAACATACTGTAGAAATGGATGACATATTGATGAAATGGACTGGGGGGTCTCTGGAGATGAGGTTGTTGGTGGTGGGCAGAATCCATTTTGTCTCCATTTAGTCTGTATTGTAATGTCTTATTTCTCATGCTGTGTTCCTGAAATCATTTCTATGAAAAGGAATGTGTATGTATCAGTTTGGCTACCAGGAGACTCAAGGCTAAGCGGCCTATGGATCAGTGCCCAGAAATGAATGTGAAACACATATTCTGCAGTTATACAGACTTAAAAAATGTATCCTAACAGACCATGTTCATTGTATTAAGATGTTTTAACCCAGTTTTTACTTCTTTAGTGGGCTTTATAATGATTGGTTTAGAATAGGGAGGAGATATTGTATTCTACCTAGCAACTTATGTTATACAAAGAAACTCATGTGTATAAAAAGCCTGCTTGGGCCCTCCCCTTGCAGAGTCTCTTGTTGACCCTCCGGTATGATTATTCAGAATATTATACAATAAACGACTCATTATCTACGACCCGTGTTTGCTCTTCTCTATGTGCATTTGCAAACAACGGTTGTTTAAACTGGGAATCGGGTTAGATGGCCAGTGACAAATAAGGGATAGGCTTCACTTTTACTTTTATGATTTTGTTTTCTTAAAGTGACAGGCTGTATAAAATATTGTCACTAATATAAGAATAACCACTGAAGGTAAATGGCTGAGTGGCTCCAACATGTACTGTATGTACTGTATCTGTTGAAACTGCAGTCCCCTACGCGGATGAAATAAAACAGGCGAAAGCTGAGTTACGCACTATAATGCTACGTCTTATCCTTGTGTTACTCTAAATAAACCATGGAAGACCGTGTCGGCAAGAGCCCAGACAAATGTCAGCGCTACGCAAAGGTTGCGTTTGTCACAATACATACAGACATACAACTGTGAGTTGTTGACAATCTGAGAATAATTAGTACAGTTTGCTTTATACACAGCTCTCTTCTGCATTCTATGGATCAGCATCATCATTATACCCATGCAACTGCAAAACCACTTCTTATCATTTTCTCTTTATAGGCATGAAAGTGCTAATAGTGAAGTACACAGATAAATTGTCCCCTCTGACCAACAAACCTTTTTTCATTTCTTTTCTGTTAATTTTTTCAACAGGTCTTCTGATGTGTTCTTATACTAATATTTTTGCCATATAACAAGCAAATACAACACCATTCAAGTTGTCAAAAACCTAGTACATCATATCCTGATTATGTATCCTGATTATAGGTCTTCAATTTCTTAGCAACTGTGTCTCTTTGCTATAATACTGGCAATCTCTAATGGGTATTTATTTGGGTTTTAACTATAAATATCACCTCCTGATAACAGAACTAAATAGGATGTACCGTAATTTCCGGACTATAAGCCGCTACTTTTTCCCCACTCTTAGAACCTCGCGGCTTATATTCAGGTGCGGCTTATATATGAATTTTCCCCGCTTTCTGCTCTCGAGCAGACTCCAACCCGCCCATCATTCCGCTTCCGGTAACGCCAAGGAGTGTGAGACGAGAGATGCGAGACGTAAGGTTCCAAAGTGAGGCAAGTGGAAAACACATACAGAGCCGTCAGCTGACCGATGGCGTTCTTTCCAGCCTCAGAGGGATCCCACCTTATCCTCACCAAGACGGGCGCTGTGTAACAGTTCATTCGCGGAAGCGGACACACATTTGGCGGGGATATTATCCCAATTTGCTTGATTTCATTAGCAAAATGTGATTTTTTATATTAGTTTTAATAGATAAAAAGTCGGAACAGTCTGCACTATGTTCTGTGTTTCTTTTTCATCCTGCCAAGGTCCCACTACATTTATCTAAGCGTGATTTGGAGGTCAAGCCTGAATCCAACAAAGTTACCTTTACATACACAGGTCCTTTGAGAAATCTGTAAGTTCAAATCTCATTGGGCTATTTTGTTCTAATACCTACCACTTGAACAGACATATTTGCACTATATGCTTGTGTCTGCTTTTTTCTATATATACCTGCGCTCCCCAGTATCCGGTTACCATTGTGGTATTGTGGAGTGTAATTCCGGAGAGCAGATTGGTGATTGACAACTTTGTCTAAAACTATTTAAACTGGGGGGTTAATGTGAGGTGCTGGGGGGCTTGATGTGTGGTGCAGGGGGGTTGATGTGTGGTGCAGGGGGGGTTGATGTGATGTGCTGGGGGTTAATGTGAGGTGCTGGTGGGTTAATGTGAGGTGCTGGGGGGCTTGATGTGTGGTGCAGGGGGGGTTGATGTGTGGTGCAGGGGGGGTTGATGTGATGTGCTGGGGGTTAATGTGAGGTGCTGGGGGGTTAATGTGAGGTGCTGGGGGGCTTGATGTGTGGTGCAGGGGGGGTTGATGTGAGGTGCTGGGGGGCTTGATGTGTGGTGCAGGGGGGGTTGATGTGTGGTGCAGGGGGGGTTGATGTGATGTGCTGGGGGTTAATGTGAGGTGCTGGGGGGTTAATGTGAGGTGCTGGGGGCTTGATGTGAGGTGCTCAGGGGTTAATGTGAGGTGCTGGGGGGCTTGATGTGTGGTGCAGGGGGGGTTGATGTGTGGTGCAGGGTGGGTTGATGTGATGTGCTGGGGGTTAATGTGAGGTGCTGGGGGGTTAATGTGAGGTGCTGGGGGCTTGATGTGAGGTGCTCAGGGGTTAATGTGAGGTGCTGGGGGCTTGATGTGAGGCGGTTTATATTCAGGTGCGGCTATATTCAGGTGCGGCTTATATTCAGGTGCGGCTTATTTATATTCAAAGTAATAAATTGTTTAAAATTCAATGGGTGCGGCTTATATTCAGGTGCGGCTTATAGTTCAGAATTTACCACCAACAGAGTTACCTGGGCCGGTTTGGTGGCAGTTTCATCGGTGCCATCGCACAGAGCCCCACGCTCTTCTCCACAACAGTTAAACTGATTGTCGGGAGAGCCCTTACAGAGGAGCCGCACTCTTCCCCAAAGCATTTAAATTAAATGCCGGGGGATCATGCGCGAGGCCTCTTTAACTCACTTACCTGGTGTCCGGTGACTTCTGGCGATGCATCGCCATGGTAACTCAGTGTCAAATGATGCCACGGGGTCACATGATGTCAGAAAACGCCGGCGATCAGGTAAGGGGTGGGGGCGAGCAGTCAGGGGGGAGCAAACTTAAAGGTTTGCGTACCCCTGGCATATACTTACTCTTTTTATTATTTATTTTTTTACTAACCTTGTGCCATAGCTCATACAGTACACAACATCGCTCTCTTTACTTCTGCTGTCTGTTATTCTACAAGGAAGAAATTAGATTCTACTAACAAGAAACCAGTTGCAATAATCTGACATTTGACATTCTTTGTGAAACACTAATGTATTTTTTATGTATTTCCAATAAAAATAACACCTTTCTTTACAAGACAATGGCGTTTGCACGTCTCACTACATGACAAGGAAAGGTGTACATTTCTATTCTATATCACGACAAATAATAAAAATATAAGAAAAAAAAGATCTGATATTATAAGAGCTTCAGGCCCTCTGCTGTATCTGGTAAATGTATAAAATGACAGCATGCCATCAAACAATCATACCCGGACCACCACTTAATGTCCATACAGATGTAGCTAGAATAACGTCCCTCAGAGTCATGGAGCGGGGGGGGGGGGGGGGTTAGGGGGTGGGTAGGGAGGGGGAGGAAAGCATTTTGCTGCGGCTCTAGGAGAATGTAACCACCACAGAAGCTCAATGTTAGGGAATGGTAGACAGACTATATCTAACATCTAATACATCTAATGCCAAATACAGTCAGTAACTTGAGCCCTGACCTAATTAAATGAATCAATATTTAATATGGCTGACATTGTTTTCAATAAATACTACAGAAAATTAATAAGAAAAAAAATAAAGTTGTGAAAGTACCAACAATTTAGCCAACTAACATTAAAACTTGCAGAATTCATAAAAGTTTTAAAGGAATCTGGCGTGTGACCAGGAGAAACAGGGAATTTTTAATATCTGTGGAGTAAGTTATCAACATAAAGTATGTAATATGTATCTAAGTAGCAAGTGAAATAGAGGTTCCTATTTAAACCACATGGTGCAAAATCTAAAACACTTCTCATTGTAAAAGATCTCTGTGTATTTTTCAGTACCACCAGATGATCTCTGAATACTTTCAATACTAAGGCTGTGTCCCTCGTGCCGCTGACCGCGCTCATACTTGAGAGTGGTGACATCACCAACTCTCCATGAGCGTGATTGGCTGAGGAAGTCATGTGACCCTTCAGCGCGCCTCAAACTCAATTTTATTTGTCTCGGCAAGCGCCTAGCGCCCGCAAGCGTACGGCACACGCGCGCCGGACAAATTTAAATTGATTGTGCTCACCGCGCTAAGCGCCAAGCGCGGCCAACGGCAGCGTGGACACAGCGTAAGAACTCAGAGCGATGTGACGGTAGGTTTGTGACTCCAATAATGTTGCAGTAATGTGTTTGGACCTTTTTCCGTTTCCAGTGACGCTTTCGTGAGTAATACGCCTTTGTTTTACTCCAGAAAGTGTAGGAGCTCACATAAAGCACCTGCCCAGTGCAGTTCCCATGATTAGTGAAGAAATCTAGTAGGTTTGAAACTGAACACTCACACATGTCAGCGCTTTAAACTAATGCATAAGTACAAACGCATACTATTTGGGTACTGCACTAGATAGGTACGTTATGTGTGCTCTTCTGCTTTCTACAGTTCACATGTGTATATATACACCAGGTGTTTGGGAGATCTCCTTTGGAAGAAAGAGGCACCACCACCCACCAGGATTTCCCTTGGGACTTTTAAGTTTGACATTTTGCTGATAGTTTCTATACCTATGTAACGGGTTTTCTGGACTGGCCTGACCCACCCAATCTCATATTGGCCCCTGTGGTCTAACCAGTCCCCATTACAGTGTGATGTCTGGTGGTGCACCTGTGGGCAACAGGACTCCTGAGTCTCCCGCATGATGTTGTGTTGGGGATTTGCCAACCCAGACAGGCAGCTGAGGTAGTGTGCGTGAGTCCTACCTATATCCAGTGCAGCGCCCCCACCTCATCAGGATCCCAGCGTCCGCTTGTGGATGGTCCTGGTGAGGAACTCCTCTGTGGTGCAGCCCCCTGCGTAATCACTCCACACTTACACACGAGGGTATCTTTTATCAGAGTCATCTTTATTAGTACGGTGGGCCAACTGCCCTCCACAATGGGTGAATTAGCCCTCCATTGTTCACCGTACTTCCCTTTGAAAGGTATTGTCCTCCTAATATAGGGATTCCCTATCCCCGTAGGGATATCTACTCTGCGCCAGGTCCCTGGTCACAGTCTCATTAGTCCTGCAGTGTACCAACTCTGAACTCCTCCAACTACTTAGCAACAACCTCTACTTCCTCTGAACTCTCTACTTCTTCTGAACTCTCTACTTCTTCTGAACTCTCTACTTCTTCTGAACTAACTTTTGATCAGTGCTGTGCCTTATGTATCCTCTGGGGGCTGACACAACTCTGACATCACCAACCAGGGAGTCAGAGCCTGTGACCACTCCCATCCATACATAGGGCACCTCACCAGGGTGTGAGTGCAAACCTCCATGATTACTGCTGGCATGCCCATAACTTACCAGGCCTTACTGTCAGCAGGAGAGATGACTGCAGCCATTTTACAGCATGGTTACATTCTCCCCCTGGTGAATCCCACCGTCCCCGGCTGGGACCTAAATTTGCAGTACTTTTCGTCAGGAAGCACTGTAAAATGGAACACACATCATTATTAGAACATAACATATCTCTATACAACAACAAATCACATTGCACCAAGCACGCCCTGACCAGCAGCCACGAACCCGCGTAATGCTACCCAGTACCTCCTAATAGTAGTGCCGTGGATCAGGTTTCTTCACCTCCCGACCCCCCATGTCCAGAACAGTTACATGGTAGCTACGCGGCAACCCCCTTTCAGGTCTGTATACTACTTTGTGTTTGTACACACTTCGCCCGATACTCCATACCCTTATCAGGTGATCGATCCTTTCCTCTGCCTTACTACCAGTAATGGCACCCCCTTTGTTGACCATATACTCCTCTACGGTCTCCCTTAACCACTGGTCCCTGTTGTCCTCAATCTCCTGCATGAGGGGTTCAGGAACGTACGGGTACTCCAATCCATGGGAGTACTTATATTTTGCAATGATCGCCCTTTCAGCCCTACTACTCCTAGTTAGGTTGGCGTTCCCTGCTCTCCCTGGTAATACCCAGGATAAGGGCTCATCTGGGTCTACAGGGTCGGACAATATATCAGGGCCCATGGGTTCTATTTCATTTCTGCCTATCATGAACCACCTGAATTGCATCTCCTTTTTCCTCTCGGCGGGCGTGAACTCCCCTTTAGCCCACCAGTAGTCCACTATGTCATCCTTCTCTAATAAGAACCGCGTGCGGTCCATCCATCCTACGTACCCCTCAAATAAGGGCGCCCACCAACGGGTCTCCCTAGGCTTCTCGGCCCACTCTAGAGAGTCTCCTTCTTCTGTACCTCCCCAGGAGCATACCCCAGAAGTCCCTGCAGAACGGGTCCTGGACCATCTCTCATGTTTTGGGGCCTCCCCAGAAGGTATATCCGCCTCTTCAGGCACCCACCGGGACTTTGATACTTGTCCCAATTGTCCTCCTCCCCCGGAGCCATCCCCGGAATCAAAGCTGCTCAGTCTTTCCCCAGTCCGGTTCTCACCAACCCCCAAGGATCCTTCCGACACCCCCAAACTGGATGATGATCCCCGGGAACAGGTGACTGGGACAGGGGCATTATCTAGGGCGTGGGGTTGGGCGTAGGGATAGGCAGTTGGCAGCCGCAGGGTTCCGACCCATTCGCCTTCCTTGGATTGTCCCGTACCACTGGACAGTGGTATCGCCGGTTGCGTCTCACCCTTCTCGGTCCGCCGCTTGCTCCGGGTCTTTTTAATCGATCGGGAACCACCACCTGATCGCTGAGACGCGTGTCCTCTGCTTCCGCTCGTTCCGCCACCTCCGCCGGAAATGCCGTCATCGCTGGAGTCGGATACACCGCCATCTTGGGATGGACCCCCATGCGGGATCTCTTCCTCCACGATTAGGTCCGGACGTCCCTCTGCATCCACGTGCGCCGTCCTGGCCTGGCACGGCCTCTCCTCCTCGAGCGGTGGTATCGGAGCCTGGCAAGGACAGGGACTATCCTTACCAGTCTGCAGGTTGGGCATGGATCGCCCGTTGCCACAGGACCCGCCGGTCCCCGGAACAGATGGGCTCCGCCTCTCCGGTCTCCGCTCCACCGGTGACACTGGACTCCTTCCGCTGTCACTTCCGGTAAGTGGTCTCTTTACCCCATTCCCTCCACCGGACACCGCCACCGGCCAGACCAGGGTACTAGTTGGTTCTTTGGGTCCCTCGTCCGAGGGATCCGCACTTAGGGTACTTGGGGTCGCCGAGTGCGGAGACCGCCTTCTTTTCTCTCTGTCGGTTGCTGGACCGACCACTTCACATTCCTCGGGATCCGCACCCTTGGTCCATAGTGCACCGGGGGACTCGGCGGACAGCCTAGCCATATTCCCCTCTGGGTCAATGTTCTGAATGGGCACAAAGGTGGGCATGGGCCACAGATATTGTGTGCCACACTGGGGACAGCGCGCCGCCGTGCCCATGGCGCCGCCGGGAAGTCTGCATTGCAGGCAGAGGCCCACTACTGTCTCCGCGCCCCCTACACGGATCACCAGTACCCCGCCGGGTACTGCGTAGGGTTGAGTTGATACCATCCGGTTCACATCTGGGGAGCAGGCCATTGTCTTGGTGGGAGCCACTTTCAACACTGGTCTGTTCGGGAAGCTGGTTCCGCGTGAGTGACCAACAGGGGTTGAATGGTCAGCCACTCCTTGGTTTAGCTCCGCCCTCATCTGACACAATTGGAATCCGCCCCCAGTAGTAGCAATTATGGGCGGGTCCCACAATGGGATAGGATGTCCTTTAATTGAGGCCGCACCTCTTTCAGTCCTAGAGGGCGCGACCACAGCTTTCGCGCGCTTATCCCCAACAGGGTGGGGTTCTTCTTTTGCCGCCAATTCCAGCCGTTTTCTTTCATCTGCCTTGCGTGCAAAGTATCCTTCTTTTTTGCACACAATTCCAGCTGCCGGAACTATCTCTGGTAATTGTGCCGTCAGCGCACCAGCTCCTGGGCCCGCGGGATTCATACCCACGGGGCATAGCTGGAAACCACTCCCCCTGGTTGATATTAGAGGAGGCTCCCACAGACTAAGTGGTTGACTCAGCACTGGGGCTGAGTGAGTTACTGTCAATGAAGGCGCGGCCGCAGCTTTCGCGCCATACCCCCCATTAGGGCGGGGCTCTCCTGTTGGCGCCGCTTCTGGCCAATTCTTTGTAACTTGTGCATTTGCAGAATAGTCGGCCATCGGCCCACGCGGTCTCCCAGGGAAGTGGGAGCCGCCATTTTGGGTAGCACTGTCAGTCCGATCAATGAATGAGGTAGCGTTCATCTGTTTGCAAGTCAACCGACATTCACTCTCACTGTGTTCTCCTCCTGTTATAACAATGTCCTCAACACAGTCCTCCAGGGTGGCGCCTCGTTGTCCTAGGCAGTACCAAAACGGTGCGGCCACAGCTTTCGCTCCACTCCAGAGCAGGCTTGTAAAAGACATGTCAGCAACAGCTTGCTCTTCAGCGGGGCGCACGCCAGGTGTGCTTTCCCCATCAACCTTCGGTCGCCACTTTGGACTATCCGCACCGCGCGGATCCTCCATTCTTGCGGTCGTCATTCCCTCGTAGTAGTTATAGTACATGGGGCTCCTCTCTGCGGGGCAGCCACCACACCGGTACAATAAAGATTTCACTGATGCACCACCATGTGTACCTAATGTAGGCTGGACTCATGTATGCACTACCTCAGGCTAGGCTCACTCTCTCAGTGTCTGCTGTATCTCCTTCCTCCCAGTCTGTGCTCCCTACGGTGAGTGGTCTGGAATGGGCTAGAGTACTCTGGGGCTTCCATGCAGTACTGGGGCGTCTACCTATCTTGGTTAGCCTAGCGCAGACCCTCTCCAGGATTCCTGACCACGTTAACAGGCTATCCCTTTAGGCATCCTACCAACTAGCACTACCTCAAGGTGACTAGGACAGCTATAGCCCGGCTCCAAACCCCCAACTCCTTTCAGGCCCCTAGGTCGTCCCTGCGAACTGACAAACTCCATCAGCCCCTGACTACCCCTAGGTCCGTCCCAACGCAGCACAAAGTGGCAGCAGACACTCTCCCTGTTTCCAAGTGACCTAGCAAAAGTCTGTCCTGTTGACAGGTCTATCTCAGCAGCGCCTCCAAATGTAACGGGTTTTCTGGACTGGCCTGACCCACCCAATCTCATATTGGCCCCTGTGGTCTAACCAGTCCCCATTACAGTGTGATGTCTGGTGGTGCACCTGTGGGCAACAGGACTCCTGAGTCTCCCGCATGATGTTGTGTTGGGGATTTGCCAACCCAGACAGGCAGCTGAGGTAGTGTGCGTGAGTCCTACCTATATCCAGTGCAGCGCCTCCACCTCATCAGGATCCCAGCGTCCGCTTGTGGATGGTCCTGGTGAGGAACTCCTCTGTGGTGCAGCCCCCTGCGTAATCACTCCACACTTACACACGAGGGTATCTTTTATCAGAGTCATCTTTATTAGTACGGTGGGCCAACTGCCCTCCACAATGGGTGAATTAGCCCTCCATTGTTCACCGTACTTCCCTTTGAAAGGTATTGTCCTGCTAATATAGGGATTCCCTATCCCCGTAGGGATATCTACTCTGCGCCAGGTCCCTGGTCACAGTCTCATTAGTCCTGCAGTGTACCAACTCTGAACTCCTCCAACTACTTAGCAACAACCTCTACTTCCTCTGAACTCTCTACTTCTTCTGAACTCTCTACTTCTTCTGAACTCTCTACTTCTTCTGAACTAACTTTTGATCAGTGCTGTGCCTTATGTATCCTCTGGGGGCTGACACAACTCTGACATCACCAACCAGGGAGTCAGAGCCTGTGACCACTCCCATCCATACATAGGGCACCTCACCAGGGTGTGAGGGCAAACCTCCATGATTACTGCTGGCATGCCCGTAACTTACCAGGCCTTACTGTCAGCAGGAGAGATGACTGCAGCCATTTTACAGCATGGTTACACCTATATTATTCAGAGACACTCCTAGCACAGCAAATAGTGTTGTATTTTGTCAATTATAATAGTGATGCAAAACAGGAATTTCAATACAGATAAATTACAAAAAGAATAAGAATCTCTGAATGCTGAACTCTCTATTATAATAAATTGTATTGATGAAACAATTAATATTTAGCCTTTATTAGGTATATATTAAAATATATTCAGAATATGTAATAAAACATAATTAAGTGAAAATTTTGCAAATGGTGAATAGTACAAATTAAAAATGTGAATGAACCGTGAATTTTTACTAGGATTAATAAAATTATTATTGAAGATCTTTACTATATTTAAGGTTGGTAGCCTTAGTGAAAATGATACTGGGTTTGGGTGGAATAATCTGTGCAATCTCTGCTATATCATCCTTGATGGCCCTCCGCCGCCTTAAACTCAACATGGCTAAAACAGAGCTCCTCATACTTCCTCCCAAACCTGGCCCTACTACCTCCTTCCACATTACTGTTGGAACTACGATCATTCACCCAGTAGCCCAAGCACGCTGCCTAGGGGTCACACTCGACTCCTCTCTCACATTCACCCCTCACATTCAAAACATATCTAAAACCTGTCGCTTTTTCCTCAGCAATATAACTAATATACGCCCTTTCCTCTGTTGCTCGACTGCTAAAACTCTGACTCAGGCCCTCATTCTCTCCCGTCTTGATTACTGTAACCTCCTGCTGTCCGGCCTTCCTGCCTCTCACCTGTCTCCCCTACAATCTATCCTAAACGCTGCTGCCAGAATCACTCTACTCTTTCCTAGATCTGTCTCAGCATCTCCCCTCATGAAGTCCCTCTCCTGGCTTCAGATCAAATCCCGCATCTCACACTCCATTCTTCTCCTCACTTTTAAAGCTTTACACTCTTCTGCCCCTCCTTACATCTCAGCCCTAATTTCTCGTTATGCACCATCCAGACTCTTGCGTTCTTCTCAAGGATATCTTCTTTCCCCGCAAGACACGCGTGCCTTCTCGGTCTCCCGTTCCCCGTTGCGGTGCTCCCCGCTCACGGCCCCCCCCGGCTCCCGTTCCGGTCCCCTTACCTCCTGCAGTCTCTCCTCCTGTCCTTCCTCCACCCTCGGCAGGTGCCCCCACGGCGCGGCGCTCCGCGCGCCTCGTGACGCAGCCTGTGCGCGCGCACTCTAACCTTACAGAGGGCGCACGCACACGCTCCTCTTGTAGGCTTTCCCAGACCCCCGGCTCCACCTCTCATGCTCTACAGGCTATCTCCCTCACTGGCTCACCTGTCTCCTCCTCACCTATCCCTGCTGTCTCCCACTTCACCCTCTGCTCCTCTCTCTCCCATTGGTGTTCCCTCCTTTATAACCCCTGTCTGTCCTCTCTCTCATTGCTCTGCATAGTTCTTTGTAACCTCTGTGTGTGCAGTCCTATGCTTGACTCTCCTTTGTTTTCCAGCTTCTGTTCCTGCTCCTGCTTACCCCTGGATTTCCCTGGCTTGACCTCTGCTTGTACTGGATTACCCTGCTCTCTACTGCCCTTGAACCCTGCTTATGGACACGACTTTGCTGACTTCTGTGATCCCTGGACTCTGGCTTACGAACATTACAATCCTGCTCGCTATATCCCTGGACTTTGGCACACGGACATCACTACTCTTACTCTGAACCCCAAAGGCGTTGCAAGTATAACTAACCATTTTTCTACAGGCCTGGCAACGCCATACCACACTCCAGGCACGCCCTCACTGCTGTGGGTGCGTGTTAAAACCCTTCCCACCTCAGTACTGGGGACTGGCCAGGTCTGCGGGAATACAGGCGTTACATTATGCAGTGCCCAACAAATGCAGACCCCCCTGAGGTGGGCCAAGGTGTTACTTTGGAACGTTTACAATTTGTGAGCAACCAGCTGACCACTATTTGCCAGCAACTGGCTAACCTCCCTGTCCAGGAAACTCCAGTGGCTCCGTCACTCCCTGTTGCTATGACATGCTAATACTGGACCCCGTATTCCACTGCATAACCGCTATGATGGGGACTCCCTCGCTTGTCGCGGATTCCTAAACCAATGCGAGGTGCAATTCGAAATGTCTCCCTCTCAGTTTCCTACGGGCCATTCTAAGGTGGCTTACATCTACGCTTTGCTCACCGGTGATGCCCTCGCTTGGGTCTCTCCCCTCTGGGAACATAAGAGTGAATTAACCCAAGATTACCCCAAATTTAGGCATGAATTCCAGCAAGTATTTGCCACTCCCGCACGGCGCGAGATGGCCGCATTCTCTCTCTTCCATATTTCACAGGCTCGAAGATCTGCTGCCAAGTATGCGATCGAGTACCGTTCCCTCACCGCGGAGACTCAATGGAATGATGAGGCACTCGTCGCCGCATACTGGCATGGTCTCTCTGACACCTTGAAGGATGATCTTGCTACTCATGCCCGGCCTTCTTCCCTGGAGGAGTTGATTACTCTCAGTGTACGTATGGACCAGCGCACCCAGGAACGATGGCACGAGAGACATTGTTCTCGTTCTCTTCCTTCCCCTGTTGTCTCACACAGGTCGCCCTCTTCGCCTCTCCTGGCGTTGGACGCTCCGGAGCCGATGCAAATCGGTAGCCAACAACTTCGGGCCTCGGAGAGAATGCGACGCCGTCAGAAGGGCCTCTGTTTCTACTGTGGTTCTTCGGAACATCGCCTCCAGAACTGTTCCCTGAAGCCGGGAAATGGGAACACCCAGTAAAGGTAGAGGGGCTTCTACTGGGTACTGTCTCTTCTTGCCCCTCTCTCCCTGAGGATCTCCCGAAGAAGTTTATGCTTCCTGCTACTCTGGAGGGCCCTGACCTCCTACTGGAAGTAAAGGCTTTCATTGACTCTGGATCTGGCGGTAACTTCCTGGACCAAACCTTCGCCTCCGAGAACCAAATTCCTATGGTTAAGAGAAAAGCACCTATTGGTCTCGAGGCCATTGACGGTCGCCCGCTCCAGCCAGCATTTATCATCTGGGAGTCCATTCCTCTCATGCTGACCTTGGCCGACGGTCATAAAGAGGTAATAGTTTTTGATATCTTCCATTCTCCTACCGTTCAACTTATTTTAGGATTGCCTTGGCTTCAACTCCACAATCCGCGCATTGATTGGACTGGCACCATGCCGATCCAGTGGCCTTCTTCCGCTGAGTCTGCTTCCATGGTCCCTCCTGTTGCGGTGCTTACCGGCCTGGATTCCGTTCCTTCCAATCTCTCGATTCTTCCGACCATGTATCATGAGGTCCTGGACGTGTTCAACAAGGTACATGCTGAGGTTCTGCCTCCCCATCGTCCATACGATTGTCCTATCGATTTAATTCCAGGGACCATCCTCCCGAAGTCGAAATCTTACCCGTTGTCCGTTCCCGAAACCGAGGCCATGACATCTTACATCCAAGAAAACTTGGAGAAAGGATTCATCCGCAATTCTACCTCCCCCGCTGGGGCAGGCTTCTTCGTGAAGAAGAAGGTTGGATCGTTAAGACCTTGTATCGACTTTCGCGGACTCAACAAAATCACGGTAAAGAATCGGTACCCCCTTCCCTTAATCTCTGAACTTTTCGATCGTCTCCAGGGAGCCTCTATCTTCTCCAAGCTCGATTTAACAGGGGCCTATAATCTCATTCGCATAAGGGAGGGGGACGAATGGAAAACCGCATTTAATACGCGATCTGGACATTATGAGTATCTAGTAATGCCCTTTGGTTTATGCAATGCTCCTGCCGTCTTTCAAGAGTTCATGAACGACATCTTCCGGGATGTGTTGGGAACATTTGTTATTGTATACTTGGATGACATTCTCATTTTTTCTAAAAACTTAGATGAGCACATTCACCATACCAAACTGGTGCTGCCTAGGCTCCGTACTAACCGCCTATACGCCAAGATGGAGAAATTTTTGTTCCACCAGACTTCTACTGCCTTCCTAGGCTATATTATCTCTAACGAAAGTTTCTCTATGGACCCGGAGAAATTGAAGTCTGTTCTCGACTGGCCGCTGCCTAATTCTCTCAAGGCCGTGCAGCGTTTTCTTGGCTTTGCCAACTATTACATCAAATTCATCCGTATATTTTTCTTCCATTGCCCTCCCCATCACTGCCTTGACCAAAAAAGGTGCCGATCCCACGTCTTAGTCTCCTGAAGCCATTGATGCATTCGAGTTTCGCAAAAAAGCCTTCGTCTCTGCACCCATCCTACGTCACCTGGATACCTCCCTTCCCTTCACATTGGAAGTTGACGCTTTGGATGTGGGAGCTGGTGCAGTTCTTTCTCAGAGATCCTCTCCATCCCTGTGGTTTTTTTCTCGGAAATTCTCGTCTGCCGAAAGAAATTATGATGTTGGAAATCGTGAGCTTTTGGCCATTAAATTGGCTCGTAAGGAGTGGAGGCATCTTTTAGAAGGCACCAAGGAACCTATTGCCATCCTCACCGACCACAAAAATTTGTTGTATATAGAGGGGGCTCAACGGTTAGGATCCCGTCAGGCTCGTTGGTCTCTTTTTTTTCTTCCTGTTTTAACTATACCATTTCGTATAATCCTGGTACCAAAAATATCAAAGCGGACGCTCTCTCTCGCCAGTTCACCACAGAGAACGAATCTAATGAATCCACGGAACCAATTCTTCCTGCCAAGTGCATAATCTCTGCCAATAATTTTGATGTGTTGGATGAAATCAACAAAGCCCAGGTTCACGTTCCCAGCAGGTTCAGGGTACCAGAGGGATGCTTATATGCAGCTCCACGGTTTCGCCACACGATTTTACTTTGGGGACATTCTTCTAGATCAGCCGGTCATCCAGGCTTCAAGAGGACAGCGGACCTTATTAAATGGACATTTTGGTGGCCTAAGATGAACAAAGACATTTTTGATTTCACTAGTGCTTGTCCGGTATGTGCCCAGAGTAAAGCTGCCCATCACAAACCTTCTGGCCTTCTCATGCCTCTTCCCATCCCGGAGCAACCCTGGAAACACATCTCTATGGATTTCATTGTCGAACTTCCCAATTCCAAAGGAATGAATACCATTCTTGTCGTGGTAGACAGATTTTCTAAACACTCACACTTTATTCCCCTCAAGGGTCTTCCTAATTCTGCTACTTTGGCCGATATTTTTTCCAAGGAAATTTTCAGATTATATGGCGTTCCCATTTCAATTGTCTCTGACAGAGGTTCTCAATTCATCTCTAAGTTCTGGTGGGCGTTTTCCCAGAGACTCGGAATTTCTCTTCTTTTTTCTTCCGGATACCACCCTCAGACCAATGGTCAGACTGAAAGGATGAATCAAACCTTAGAGCAATATCTCAGATGTTTCGTCTCTGAGTCACAAGACAACTGGGTGGATCTGTTACCGTGGGCCGAATTTGCTATCAACTCTCTTAAGAATGAATCTACACAAGAGTCTCCTTTTTTCATCAATTTTGGCTTTCACCCTAGCAGAATTCCCCTCTCCCCCCCCCCCTTCTGGCATTCCCGCAGCAGACTCCCATGTTACGACCCTTCAGAATTCTTGGAGAAGGATCCTTAAGTCCCTACAAACTGCCGTCTCTAGACAAAAAACTAAAGCAGATCGACGTCGCCAACCAGGTCCTTCATTTAAGCCTGGTGACAGTGTGTGGTTGTCCTCAAATAATATTAGGCTCAAGACTCCATCTCCAAAGTTGGCCCCAAGATTTCTGGGCCCTTTCAAGATAACAGAAAAGATCAATCCGGACGCCTACCGTCTAGCACTACCTCCCACCATGAGGATCCCTTCCGTATTTCATGTGTCCCTACTCAAAGCCTTTTATCCAGAGCTCGCACTTCCCGGATCCTTCCCGAAAACCCAACCCAGTGACTACCCTAGGACAACAAGAGTACGAAATTCACTCTTTAATCGACTCTCGTTGGTCAAGAAACAAGCTCCAGTTCCTCGTCCACTGGAAGGGGTATGGCCCAGAGGAGCGTTCATGGGTTCCAGCACGTCACATCCATGCTCCCAAACTTCTACGGCAGCTCCATCTGAATTTTCCCCAGAAGCCATGGCTGGATCGTCCGGAGATCGATCCTCAAGGGGGGGATACTGTGACGGTTCAGGGGATTCCTTCCCCTCCATGTATCCCTGGCGCTCTGCTCCTTCCTACCTCTCTTGCCACTTTCTTGCCTCCCCCTGCTATTCTCCCTTCCTCCTCCCGCATCTGTCCCTCTGCGGCAGCCTCTGACACTCTCCCGGCGTCTGCGCACGCTCCCCGCAAGACACGCCCGCCTTCTCGGACTCCCGTTCCCCGTTGCGGTGCTCCCCGCTCACGGCTCCCATTCCGGTCCCCTTACCTCCTGCAGTCTCTCCTCCTGTCCTTCCTCCACCCTCGGCAGGTGCCCCCGCGGCGCGGCGCTCCGCGCGCCACATGACGCAGCCTGTGCGCGAGCACTCAAACCTTACAGAGGGCGCGCGCACACGCTCCTCTTGTAGGCTTTCCCAGACCCCCGGCTCCTCCTCTCATGCTCTACAGGCTATCTCCCTCACTGGCTCACCTGTCTCCTCCTCTTCTCCTCCTCACCTATCCCTGCTGTCTCCCACTTCACCCTCTGCTGCTCCTCTCTCTCCCATTGGTGTTCCCTCCTTTATAACCAATGTCTGTCCTCTCTCTCATTGCTCTGCATAGTTCCTGTTTCCCTGTGTGTAGCTGACCTATGCTGGAGCCCGCTTCTCCCACTCAGAAGCGCGCGTGAAGAGCTCCCAGGCATTTGGTAAGGAATCAGCTTTATTCTTTCTTTATTTGTTATATTTTGCTGTGGATCTGTGGGGGAGTATACTGTGAGTATACTGTGAGTTTTTAGAGAGTTTTGGGTGCTTTTTCAGGTTTAAAACCCGTTTTTGGTTTTCACCCAGAGGCTGCAGTGATTCAACCCAGCAAAGCTACACTGTGGCTGGCTGGAAACTGTAGTCTCAACCCCTCTCACCTCACCCACCCCTGGTTGTTTCTTTTTCTTCTAATTTCACCTTAATTTAAGCCTGATTTCCTTTTGTCATTTGCATTTTTGGGAGCTCTGTGTCTTACTTTAAGACCTTCAATATTGTGGCGTGGTTTCTTGTAAGAGAGAGAGTTAAATAATAAGGGGAGAAAAGAGAAGATTACAGCAGGTTTTAAAAAAGCTGTTTTTCTTCCCCTCCCTGTGCAGAGATAGTTAATTGGTTCTTAAAGGGACAGTTTCCTCTCTGCATCTCTCTCCCTAAGCACTATTTCCTCCCCTTACCTAGAGGCTTATTTTATCATGCCTGGGGGGAATAGGACTATTGCAGCAAAGGGGGCCACACCTGGACACCGGACCCCAAAAACTGGGGCCCCTAGGATCAATAACCACAGCCCTAGGCCTGGTACATCCAGCGCCCTGGCCACACCTCCCCCGGCTCCTGTTGTCAGTTTAACCCCTGCAGTCCCAGTTCCAACATGGGCACAGGTGGCAGCTGCAGGCATTGACCCCAGCAACAACAACACTGGGGCCACGCCCGGTGTGAGCAGGAAGCTTGGGGTGAGGTGCCCAATGTCACCTGGCCTCAACATGGAGATCTATGTGAGGGCTGTGGCAGATGTTGTGGGTCACTCTGCTTTGGTGGCGGCCAGCAAGATGTATGGGAGGGGCATTTTCTTCCTCCGTACGCTGGCTGCCACCCACACCCTGGTGCAGAAGGGCATCAGTGTAGGGGGACCTACATCCCCGTAGAGCCCATGGAGGGGTTAGGCACAAAAATCATCCTGTCCAATGTGCCAGCTTCATCACAGACAGCCTCATGCACCCACGCCTGCAAGCCCTGGGAGATATTAAATCTCCCATAACAAAAATTCCGCTGGGCTGCAGGGATAGAGTGCTGAGGCATGTGCTCTCATTTAGGTGGCAGGTACAGCTGCTGCTGTCGGGGAGCACAGAATCTGTGGAGGGGTCCTTTAGGGTGCCCTACGAGGGCATTCAATACACTGTGTTCTATGGCACGGAGGGGGTTAGGTGTTATTTGTGCAAGGAGCTGGGGCACACTCGTAGGAGTTGCCCCAAAGGGAATAGAAATCCCGCTTCAGCTCCTGAACCCGCCCCTCCCTCTGCCAAGACACCCTGTGCCGCTGTGCCCACCACAGCGGGGCCCTCGAGGGCTCAGGTCCCTCCAGGGACCGCAAGAGATGTCGCTGTCCCATCCCGAACAGTGACGTCTATACCTCTCCCCAAAGAACAGAGGGAGAAGGAAAAACCCTCGAGGGCCCAGGTCCCCTCTGGGACCACAGGAGATGTCGCTGTCCCATCTCGAACAGTGACATCTACGCCCACCACAGCGGGGCCCTCGGGGGCCCAGGCCCCCCCTGGGACCGCAGGAGATGTTGCTGTCCCATCTCGAACAGTGACATCTGCGCCTCTCCCCAGGGAGCGGAGGGAGGGGGTCGTCCTGGAGCAGCCACCCTCTGTTGTCACTGTCCCCCCCCGGGAGGAGACACCCTGTGCTGCTGCGCCCACCAGGGCGGGGCCCTTGGGGGCCCAGGTCCTCCCTGGGACCGCAGGAGATGTCGCTGCCCCGTCTTGAGCAGTGACATCTGCATCTCTCCCCGGGGTGCGGAGAGAGGGTGAGTGGGTCGCCTCTGCAGTGACGTCTGCACTTCTCCCCAGGAAAAAGAGGGAGAAGAAAAGAGTCACCCTGAAGAAGTCACCCTCTGTTGTCGCTGTCTCCCCCCAGGAGCACCCTACCCCCAATGTAAGCACCGTACAGGGTGCGGGGAAGCTGTGAGAGGCTCCCGCTGAGGAGGTGGCGGTACCCTTTTTTGGGGAATCAATCCCCAGGAAGAGGAAAGCAAAAACTAAGAACAAGAGGGTGATTGAGGAGGGCGAGGAGGGTGAACCATATTACGTTCACCCTCAGAAGTCTCCGAAGCGGAATGCAACATCAATTCCGCACAGGGTGGCCCTGTCTGGCCCACAGGTTAGGATTAGCCAGTGTAAGCCGGACCCCATAAATATGCAGTCCCCCCCCTCGAAGATCTGGAGGGAATGCAGAAGGAGGTACCCGGCGTCCCTGGGGTGGAAGATCAAAGTGCTCAACAACATGAGGCTTTGCTCCTAGAAATGGACATTGGGGAGCCTTCCAACACCCCTCCCAGTTGGAGAACATCCCCGAGGACTTGTGTTTTGGTGAATCTGCCGCGCCGGACACAGTTGTCTTCTGGTGGCACACCTGAGGCTGAGCCCCGGTTTGTGTCACCGGAAGAAGGGGATGGGCTAGGGCTGACCCCCGTGGTTGGGGGTTTGGAGCGGGGGAGGCGGGTGTGGGTGAGGGTGTTTTAGCGAGCACTTCATTTTGCATCTGGGAGATGCCAGATGTGAGCTCTCCTGGTGAGGAGTTTTGGTCGGGCACTTTTTTGGAGGCGACTGCTGGGCTGGACCCTCCCTATGAGGTACTTGCTGAAAAGTGCCCTCCCGCGATTGATGCGAATGCCCATGGCATCCCGTTTGTTCGCATGGTGGTAGAGGAGACCAGGAGGGCACTGTGTGCCTCGTTGGCCCCCGAGGACACTAGGGAGACTGCTACCTCCGCCATAGCGCCACCAGCTACCCCTGAACATCCCACCCCGGGGTTGATGTGGAGGATATAGTGAACCCCCTCGTGGAAACACCGAGGAGGGGACCCACTTTAAGGCTGAGAAAGGCCCCTGCAGAGAAGGGCGCGGGTCTTCTGTTTTTCAGTCAAGAGGAGCTCGGGGAGTTATGGCTCAGTGAGGAGTCCTCTGGCACCGCGGAGGCGGTGGACTCTTTGACCCCCATTATCCCTGCCCAGGAGCTAGATGGTTTCCTGGAGGATACCCTCTGCAAACACGGAACCACGAAGGTGCAGTTGGCCCTTGGAAGGTGGAAGGATGCCTCGGTCTTTCTCCACTCTCTCTTAGTATACATCAGGGCTAACCACAAGGACAAAATCTCTGGGCCTATCCATCTTTGTGTCCTGAAATTTCATAAATTGATGCGAGACCACATAAAGGCTTCTCGGGGTGTAGCTCCCTGAGCGCCTGTGGAAAGCAAAACTCCTGATTACCAATGGCTTTGAGCATCGGTACACTTAACGTGAATGGCTGTAAGGACGGGTTTCGCAGGTTCCAGGTACTCTCCTTTATACAGAAGGGAAAGTATTCTGTGAGTTTCCTGCAGGAAACCCATACCACTCCAGAGGCTGAAGCCAGCTGGCATCTGGAGTGGCGAGGCAAGGTCTTCTTCAGCCACCTCACTTCGTCATCTAGTGGGGTGGTGACACTGTTCTCTGAGTCCTTTCAACCAGAGCTACTGCTTGCCAAAACTGTTGTTCCAGGTTGCCTGTTGCATCTCAGGGTCCGGCATGAGGACTACACGTTTAATTTCTTGAACGTGTATGCTCCTGCCACCGGACCCCTGAGAAGGCAGTTCTTCGTCAGAATAATCTGAATACCTGGAGACAGTGGACGCGGAAGAACACGTGGTGCTCGGAGGTGATTTCAACTGCACCCTCGAGGCTCTGAAAGACTGGAATGGCCCGGAGCCATCACCGGCTACTTCATGGTAGACGTCTGGCGAGAACAACATCCCGAGGCATCCCTGAGTTCACCCATGTTAGGGTGTTTAGGGGTGAACGGATTTCCTGGTCCCGGATCGACAGGCTGTATATATCCAGCCACAGCCTGTCGCGAGCCCAGTCCAGTACCATTAGGCTGGTGCCGTTTTTGGACCACAATTGTGCGTCCATGACGGTGGCGCTACTACCAGCAGCGCCCTCGGCCGCCTATTGGCACTTCAACAATACGTTGTTGGAAGACAAGGGGTTTGCAACGTCGGTCCGAGACTTTTGGATGGCCTGGAGAGGTTGCAGATCAGACTTTGCCACGTTAGAGCAGTGGTGGGACGTGGGCAAGGTTCATCTGCGCCTCGTTTGTCAGGAGTACACCAAAGGTGCCAGCAGGCGGCGCGATGCTGAGATCGAGGCCCTTAGGGAAGAGGTGCTCGATCTCGAGAAGCGGCTGTCTGTGGCAGGAGACCAATACCTGCAGTGTGCGTACGTGGAGAGGAAGTGCGCTCTCCGGGACTTGGAAGATCAGAGAGCTCAGGGGGGCGTATGTGCGATCCCGCATCCACTTCCTTCGGGAGATGGGTCACGGGTCGCGCCTCTTCTATGCGCTGGAGAAAAAGAGGGGAAACCGTAAACATATCACCTGCTTGCTAGCAGAAGACAGTACCCCTCTGACTGACCCGGAGAGCATCCGGGACAGAACCCGGAGATTCTACGTAGACCTTTTCTCTCCGGAGTCCATCCAGCCAGATGCATGCAGGGTCTTATGGGAGGGGCTTCCCACGGTCGGCGAGGGTGGAAGGGAGCGGCTTGAGTTACCTTTGACTCTGGCCGAGCTCTCTGAAGCCCTCAGTCTTATGTCCTGCGGAAAAACGCTGGGGCTAGACGGGCTGACTGTGGAGTTCTTCCGTTTTTTCAGGGACCTGATTTCACCGAGGTCCTGGCCGAAGCCCTGGAGACCGGTGAGATGCCCCTTTCGTGTCGGCGGGCAATACTGTCTTTGCTGCCGAAGAAGGGGGATCTCCGCCAGATCTCTAACTGGCGACTGGTCTCACTGCTAAGCACGGACTATAAGATCGTAGCCAAAGCGCTCTCGCTGAGGCTCAAGTCAGTGCTGGCAGAGGTGATTCACCCCGACCAATCCTATACTGTCCTGGGCCGGAGTATTCATGACAACATCCGGGACCTGCTACATCACGCGCAGAGGACTGGTCTGTCACTCGCCCTCCTGTCCCTAGATCAAGAGAAGGCGTTTGACAGGGTGGATCACCGTTACCTCATGCAGACCCTGCGAGTGTTTGGCTCCGGCCCACAATTTGTGGGCTTTCTCCAGATGGTGTACGCCTCTGCAGAGTGTCTGGTGAAGATCAATTGGTCCCTGACGGCACCTTTTGTGTTTGGTCGGGGAGTACAAAAAGGGTCCCCTCTGTCTGGGCAACTGTACGCGCTGGCCATTGAGCCCTTCCTCTGCCTACTGAGGAGGAGGCTCACCATGCTGGTGCTGCGGGAGCCCGACATGCGGGTAGTCCTGTCGGCTTATGCCGATGATGTGCTCCTCGTGGCCCAGGACCTAGATGATCTAGAGCGGGCGCAAGCGTGCCAAGAGGTCTACACCGCGGCCTCTTCTGCTCGGATCAACTGGTCTAAGTGCTCCGGCATTTTGGTAGGTCCCTTACAGGTGGACTCTTTGCCCCCCACGTTTCGTAATGTCTCGTGGGGGAGCGATACTCTCAAATATCTGGGAGTCTACCTGTCTGCTGCGGAGAACCCGGCCCCAGAAAACTTCAGTGATCTTGAGGAACGAGTCATTGCTCATCTGGGGTCTTGGGTGTATCTGTCGAGAATGCTTTTCCTCAGGGGAAGAACCCTGGTGATCAACCAGCTGGTCGCCAGTCAGTTATGGCACCGGCTTATAGCCATGGGTCCGACCCCCGAATTTATCAACAAGATCCAGAGGAGGTTGATGGATTTTCTCTGGATGGGGAAGCATTGGGTCTCTGCGGGAGTTGCGTGCCTTCCTTTGGAGGAGGGTGGACAGGGAGTGGTGTGTGTCCGCTCCCAGTTACACACTTTCCGCCTCCAATACCTGCAGAGATACCTATTTGCAGATCCGTCTCCGCAGTGGTGCCAGCTGGCAACCAGTTTCTTTCGCCAGCTGCGCAATATGAGGTATGACCGGCAACTGTTTATCATCAGGCCCGAGGGTTTAGGTAGAGACCTCTCGGAGCTGCCGGCATACTTCCGGGACTTACTTAAGGCCTGGAAACTGGTCTCCGCGACCAGGAAGGAACAGGCGGTGGGGGTTGATTTCCTCTCCGAGCCCCTGCTGTATAATCCGGCAGTGGGGGCTCGGATGTTGGATTCACCCTCTATTTGCTGCCGGCTAATCCTGGTGCAGGTGACCAGAGTCGGGGATCTCCTGGACTTTGAGCGGCGAGACTGGGTTAGGGCAGAGGTGCTCGCACGCCGTATGGGTCTGCGTACTGCCCGCGTCCCTCATCGTTTGATCCGGGAGATTAAAGATGCCATCCACCCCGACTCACGCACCTTCATTGAGGGGGTATTGCAGACCGGAGAGCCTTGTCAACCTATCAACTTCAGCTCTCCGGATCTTTGCGTGGAACCAAAGCCACGGCAACCCTCTCGGGCTCCTGCAGAGGTTGGGGGATATGTCCCTCGGCATGTTTCCGCGGCATGCCGAGGAAAGTCCTGTATTCTCTAGTGCTCCATATAGTGCACTACCTCGCCCTTGTCACCCGCCCTGATACTATCTGGAGGCGGGTATTTCCTGCGAACGAGGGCGAGAGACCCCAGTGGAAGGAACTCTATTCAGGTTTGGTTCCCCGTCCCGCCGGGGATTTGAGTTGGAGGGTCCTCCATGGTGCACTGAGCACAGGAGAGTATTTGGCACACTTCACGGACTCCCCCGCCGCCTGTCCCTTTTGTGGCGAGAGGGAGTCCGTATATCACATTTATTTGAGTTGCGCCAGACTGCAGCCCCTCTTTTCCTTCTTGAAGAGCCTTCTCCTGCAGTTCTGGCTACACTTCCCCCCTCATCTTTTTATTTTTGGGTGCCCAGTGTCCCGGAACGATAAGCCTAGGGATCTCCTGGTCATCCTGCTCCTGGCATTGGCTAAGGTAGCCATTTGTAAAACCAGGAAGCAGGTTTTGGAGGGGGGGGTCCCAACAAACATTGTGGCCATGTTCCGGGCGCTGGTGCACTCCCGTATTCGGGCAGAGTACTCATACACCGAGTCTAATGGGACGGTTTCAGAGTTTGCCTCCCAGTGGGCGTTAGGCGGGGCGCTCTGCTCGGTATCCCCCATCAAGGGTTCTTTAGAGTTAACCCTTCTGCTTTAAGTGCACTTCAACAGTGCACTTGTTGGTCTTCTTTTGAATATTTGTTTGACTGGTTTTTCTTTGTTCTTCTTGGCAACAAGTAGAATTGCTGTTCAACTGAATTGGCCGGCTTTGCCGGCCAATCAGTTTTAAACCAGATCAAAATAGACCCACTTCACCCTCTGCTGCTCCTCGCTCTCCCATTGGTGTTCCCTCCTTTATAACCCCTGTCTGTCCTCTCTCTCATTGCTCTGCATAGTTCTTTGTAACCTCTGTGTGTGCAGTCCTATGCTTGGCTCTCCTGTGTTTTCCAGCTTCTGTTCCTGCTCCTGCTTACCCCTGGATTTCCCTGGCTTGACCTCTGCTTGTACTGGATTACCCTGCTCTCTACTGCCCTTGAACCCTGCTTACAGACACGACTTTGCTGACTTCTGTGATCCCTGGACTCTGGCTTACGAACATTACGATCCTGCTCTCTATATCCCTGGACTTTGACACACGGACATCACTACTCTTACTCTGAACCCCAAAGGCGTTGCAAGTATAACTAACCATTTTTCTACAGGTTTGGAAACGCCATACCACACTCCGGGCACGCCCTCACTGCTGTGGGTGGGTGCGTGGTAAAACCCTTCCCACCTCAGTACTGGGGACTGGCCAGGTCTGCGGGCATACAGACGTTACACTTATTTCCATGATCTGTTATTTATATTATCTGTTATTTATTTGATTACCACATGTATTACTACTGTGAAGCGCTATGTACATTAATGGCGCTATATAAATAAAGACATACAATACAATACAAGCGTATCATCCCAAAGGAGGATCGGTCAATATCTATTGAATATTTGACATATTTTTTGAGCCATCTGATTATACTGTGTAATAAAGGAAACTTGTTTTTTACACTCAGTGGATTGTTTATTCTTATTATATTCTAACAGAGTGGATCTGTCTATTTGTTCTACTTGTGCCACAATATTATCTAGTTGGCTCTCTGAATACTTTCTGTTTATAAATTTGATTTTTAGTTAATTCGCCTGAGCCGCAAACGTCTCATCATCCGAGCAGTTGCGTTTCAGACGAATGAACTGCCCCTGTGGTATTTTTTTAATCCACTGAGGATTATGATGGCTGTCTGCCATCAAATAATTATTAATTTGAACAGATTTGGAAAAAGTCTTGATGTGAATAACATTATTGATAATACTAATACTTAAATCTAAAAAATCTATATGATGAGTATTATATTGACATGTGAACTGAAGGTTTCTATTATTACTGTTGAGATATAATATGAAGGTATCAAGTTGTTCCTGACTCCCTGACCAAATAAAAATCACATCATCGATGTAGTGGCGCCAGAGCACCAGGTTTGCACCGAGAGAGCAGTTGTTCCAAATATAATCTTCCTCCCAACTGCCCATAAATAAGGGTGCATAACTCGGTATGAACCTGGTCCCATGGCTGTACCGTACACCTGAAGGAAAGATTGCAAATTAAACCAAAATAATTGTGTGTCAAAATATAAAAAATACGGTCTAATATAAAGGCCTTAAGGGCTGGAGTCATATTGGTATCTACTGTAATTTAAGTGTTCGAGATGTAGCTTGGCAGCCCAGCTTATGGTCTATGACAGTTTACAAAGATGTTACATCTGCGGTGATCCAGATATAGCCGGGCTCCGACTCTATATACCAAATAATTTGCATCATTTAGGATTTGACCTGTGTGACAAAAGGATGTAAATAATAATCAATAAATTGTAACAAATTAGATGTAAGTGATTTAATGTCAGAAATGATAGGTCAACCAGGTGGGTGTTCTAAATGTTTGTGAATTTTGGGAATAAAATAAATTAAGGGAGTGCGTGCAAATGGAATATCTAGAAAATCATATTCATCCGGATTGATAGCTTTGCTTTCAATCCCACCCTTTAGCAGTAGAATAAGTGTCAGGGTCTCCTAGACATCCTGCCTAGCCATAGTTCTTTCCTTGTCCACTGGGTGTGCTGCTGCTTTCTGTCTGCTCTGGGTTTTTCTGTCTGTCTTCTTGTTGCTCCTTTCTCTGTCTTATAGTTCTGCTTCCTGCTTGGTTCCTTGCCTTTGTTTTGAGTCAGACTCCTATGCACATGCTTCTGTCTCTGATCCTGATCTGTTCCTGTACCAGTCCTGTATTCGATTCTGTTCATAGTAAAGGCCCTTGCTGGTAATCTGGCTTGTCCCTGTTTGTTCCCTGGTCTCAGTCCCTGCTCCCACACCTGTTCCTGCTTCCCTGTCCTGTTCCAGTCTCCTCATTGCTGACCTCTGCTTGTTACCTGAATACGCTATCTGCCGCCTGCCTCGGACCTCTGCTTGTGACCCCTACTACGCTCCTGCTGTTCTGGCCACCGAGATCCTACCCGCCACAGGAGTCTCCTGTGACAATAAGTTTGTCACGCTGTGCAGCTCGCAGACCAGACCAGTCCCCTGTACTGAGCTGGGATGTAGAGTATACGCACCAACAGCAGAGGGGGCGTGTCTGGGATGTGGTGTAGTAGCGTTGCCAGACCTGGATGTAGATAAAGAATGGTCAAGTACTTGCCGAGTCTGAGGATATAGAAAGTTTCGTAGTCAAAATCCGTAGCTGAGTCGAGGGTCTTAGAGGTTAGAGTAGTAGTAGGAAAGCCGAGTTCAGGAGCCAGACGGGGTATTCAGACAAGCCGGGTCA
Source organism: Ascaphus truei (assembly GCF_040206685.1). Taxonomy (NCBI): domain Eukaryota; kingdom Metazoa; phylum Chordata; class Amphibia; order Anura; family Ascaphidae; genus Ascaphus; species Ascaphus truei. Next base: position 163,625,702 of record NC_134485.1, read on the forward strand.
ATAGCTGTAGGAAATAAACACAAAGAGAGCACGACACAGGTTCCAGGCAACACAGGTAGCAAGGAGCTATGCAGAGCAAGGAAGTGAAAGCAAAGCAGGATATTTAAAGCGGCAATGACCAATCCGGACGAGGGGCATGGCGGGGGCGTGTCGAGGAGCTGCTCGTGAGTGGTTGAGAGACCAGGAAGTAGTAGAGCACAGCTGAGAGTGCTGGAGACGTGGTGAAGACTCCCACACCGAGCGGGGGCGGAAACAGGCATAATGCGCGCGCTATAAATCCTAGAAGGAAGCGCGCGCTCTGTAACACCAGCGCCAGAATCCAAGATGGCGGCCACGGCGGAGTTCAAGGTATGCGCTGGGTGGCGGCATGGGTAGTGACGGGGGTGGGGGCAGCAGCCGATCCAGTACTGGTAGTGGGTAAGGAGGGGTCACGCCGCGAGGGACGTGGCCCCCGATTCCTTACAGTACTCCCCCCCTTCAGGATCGACCTCAGGACGATCCATCCAAGGCTTCTGTGTAAATTTCTTGTGGAAGCGATTGAGTAAAGCTAGAGCATGAATGTCTTCCCTTGATATCCAGGAACGCTCTTCTGGACCATAGCCCTTCCAATGTACAAGGATCTGTACTTTTCCCCTGGATATAGAGGAATCTACGATGGACTGCACCTCGAATTCTGAGTGTTCTTGGACCGTAACAGGGTTGGGTTAACGGGCTTTTGCAGGGAAACGATTGCTCTGAACGAAAGGTTTAAGCAGGGATACATGGAACATGTTGGGAATGTTCATGGACGGAGGCAATTGTAAACGGAACGTGACAGGATTGATTTGTTCCTGAAATCAAGAAAGGCCCCAAAAACCTGGGCGCCAATTTTGGGGTAGGGGTCTTCAGTCTGATATTCTTTGCTGAAAGCCAGACTCGGTCCCCTGGCTTGTAATTGGGAGCCTGTTGACAACGACGATCTGGTTGAGACTTGAACCTCTGAGCTGCACTAAGGAGTGCGGATTGGATCTTGATCCATGAGTTCTGTAGCGTGGTTACCCGTTCATCGGCTGCTGGCACTCCTGAGGGCATGTTGGAGATTGGAAGCTGACTTGGATGAAAGCCGTAATTTACGAAAAACTGAGATTCTTGCGTAGATTCATTATGGAGAGAGTTGGATGCAAATTCCGCCCATGGTAACAGATCAACCCAATTATCTTTGGTATCAGAAATAAAGCATCGTAGATACTGTTCAAGGCTATGATTAAGTCTCTCAGTTTGCCCATTAGTTTGGGGATGTAAGCCTGAAGAGAAGGATAAGGCCATACCAAGCCTCTTGGAGAAAGCACGCCAAAACCTTGATAAGAATTGCGATCCTCGGTCAGAAACTATGGACGTAGGAATCCCGTGGACACAAAACACTTCTTTGGTAAAAATATCTGCCAGGGTGGGAGAGGAGGGAAGACCCTTGAGGGGAACAAAATGGGCCTGTTTCAAAAATCGGTCTACTATGACCAAAATGGTAGTCATACCACTAGGGCAGAAGATCTACAATAAAATCCATCGAAATATGTGACAATGGACGATCAGGTACTGGAAGAGACATGAGTAACCCGGAAGGCTTTTGATGAAGAGTCTTGTTCTGTGCACAGAGACAATGTTGAAAGAGAGGAGCCCCCTCAACTTTTCATGTGCTGCCGAGAATCAATCCAGGAATATATATAATCCGTTTAACCAACAAAGTGATATCAGACAATCAAGGGTTAATACTTGAAGTAAAACAGCTGAGTCTCCTGACTCTCCCCTAGTGTGGGAGCAGCCTGGCGATATACAGAGGGTTGACCAAGCTGGTTTTGCAACCTGCTGCAGACCCCTCAAATGTATATGTCTCGTGCTAAAAGTGGCTGATCCCCTGGGGTAGCTTATTGAAATAAGAATAATGACTTACTCAGATCTTGTTTGTGTCTGTTCAAATCGGCTTGCTCCAGGCTGTTCAGCAATGAAGTAGAAGAACATCCTCTCAATGAAGAAAGTAATCAGCGGGCACTGCTTGGAAAAAAATGGCTGAAGGCTGGACTGTGCAAAAATATATATATAGCCTTTATTGATTCATGGCAAATACAGATTAAAAAGGGAGAAAGAGTCACCCCTCAGCGCTCTAACGCGTTTTGCCCGTGGGGCTTTGTCAAAGAGTACCGTTACTCGTTACACATTACTCTGATATAGGAATCAAAACCGGAAGTGATGTCGCGCTAATCGCTCCGTTGTCCCGCCCCCATTGCTAAGTGGGGAGTGTATCACTATGCAGGAGAGCCGACGTCACACCCGATCAAAACCAATATATACACACACAATATATATTAATCACAAGAAGAGAAACATCACAAGAAGCAAGAACAAATGTAATGAATATGCATACACATATATATATATATATATATATATATATATATATATATATATATATATATATATATATATATGCAAAGTTAGTTTTTGTGTTATGCTTGTGCATATATATATATATGTGTATGCATATTCATTACATTTGTCCTTGCTTCTTGTGATGTTTCTCTTCTTGTGATTAATATATATTGTGTGTGTATATATTGGTTTTGATCGGGTGTGACGCCGGCTCTCCTGCATAGTGATACACTCCCCACTTAACAGTGGCGGCCGCCTTTACCCTAGTGCGGCTGTAGCGGCGCAACTCTGATAACCGCGGGCAGATGCAGTATGTTTTGTTTTTTTCCGGAGTATATTGCGGTATTTTAGCGCTCGTAATAGTAGCATTTTTTTTTTTTCAACTTTTTATTTTCCTCGTTTTCCAAGCATACAGCAGTGTGAAGACATTTTTTGGCCAATATTAGCTGAGGTTGCCACATAACTTGCTGAATCTTTTACACATAGCACATCAACTCAGGGGGGGAAGGGTAGTGACACATTAGGGGAGACACATGTGGGAGAAGGGGGGGGTAACACGAGGGGGGGGGCAGAGGTGGGGTAGGGGGGATGGGGAGGGGGGGGGTTGACCCATATTCCACAACTTCGTGCAACTCCTTGGATCTCTCGTCTCGTGTTGTGCAGCCCAGTGTTGGGCTGTTCCTTCCACGTCACCTCTCTGGTCTGTATCTGGGGCTCGTACTCACCCTGTTACCGTCCGGAACGAGTCGAAGGAGAACTCACCTTCCATTATTACAGCCATATGGTGGCATTGCTCACCCCTGTGATGCCAGTCTGTGCCAGCCAGGGGAACCAGACTTTTTGGAAATTTGCGCCAGAGTCATTGACCAAACTAGTCAACTTCTCCATCTGGCAAACGAACCAAATTCTATTCCGAATCATTTCTAACGATGGAGTTGTATTTTGCTTCCACAATGCTGCCGTCTCACACCTCACTGCCGTCGCAAAATGAGCGATCAATTTGTTCCCTGCTCTCGACAGGCCCTCCAGTGGACGATTTAGGAGAAATAGCCAAGGGTCTAGAGGAATTTCGAGGCCCAAGATCCTCTCCAACCAATTCTGAATCTGTTCCCATATTGGGCGCAGTCGAGGGCAAGACCACAGCATGTGCAGCAGGTCTCCAGGCTCTCCACATTGTCTAGGGCACAAGGGGGAGTAACCCGTGACACATTTTGATAATCTAACTGGAGTGAGATACCACCTCATTAACACCTTATATGAGTTCTCCTTCAACGTCGTACAAATCGATGTTTTTGCTGTCGCCTCGAGTATGTCTGTCCAGTCCTCGTCCTCTAAAGTCTCCCCTAAGTCCTTCTCCCAGTGGGTCATGTAGTCAAGACGTGTGTTGGGGCCGACCCCATGATCGACTATCTCTCTGTATAACCGAGATGTAAGTCCCGAGGTGTTGTGCCCTCGTGCACAGAGCGATTCGAAATTCGGCACTTTAGGACGGTTCTTGTATTTGGTGTAAAATGCCCGGATCTGGAGGTATCTAAAAAATTCTGTGTTGGGGATGCCTTTGTCGGCCTGAATTTGCGTGAATGTTTGAATAGTGCTTATGCCCTCCAGATCCCTCAACCTCCCGTACCCACTCTGCTTCCAGAGTATAAAGTGTCCCTCGTCCAGCCCTGGAGCAAAATCTGGGTTGCCGAATAGTGGTGTCATCAGGGAGTATCGCTTGGTTAAGGCGCATTTAAATTTAGTGGCTTCTCAAATCGAGAGTGAGTTAGTTATTGAGGAGAGCGGTCTCGAGATTTTCTTTAACCTAAGTTTTGGATACCAAATCAGATTCTGAATGTCCAATGGAGCACACATCTCGCTCTCCAGCTTCACCCATCTACGGCGCTCAGGATCTGTGTGCCATTGGATAATTTGGCTCAATTGTGCCGCTCTGTAATATGAGAACAAGCAAGGTACCGCCAGTCCGCCTGCTGTTTTGGGTTTAATCAGTGTTGTTGCTGGTATCCTAGCTTTCCTATTGTTCCATATAAATTTAAAGATCTGAGCCTGCAAGTCACTTATCTCTGCTCTATCTATGGGTATGGGGAGTGTCTGGAAAAGGTATAAGAGTCTGGGCTGAAGGTTCATCTTTACGCTATAAATTCTTCCAATCCAGGAGATACCGAACGTCGCCCATTCCTTCAGCTCCCTTCTCAAAGATTGTAAGAGTTTGGGGTAATTTGCCTTATATAGCGATTTGACCTCCTTCGTGAGATTAACTCCCATGTATTTAATCATCTTGGGTTGCCAATTCAGATTGAAGTTAATCTCTACTAGTTTTTCGGTAGTTTTGGGGAGGTTCAGGCTTAGCGCCTCCGATTTTGATTGGTTGATTTTAAACCCCGAAACTGAGTTGAATTTGTCCAGGAGGTCAAAGAGGTTGGGCAGGGAGACTAGGGGCTTCGACAGTGTCAGGATAACATCATCGGCGTATAACGCGGTTTTGTACTCCTGAGACTGTATATGGATTCCCGTGATGTCTTTATTACTGCGAATGTGGTTTGCAAGTGGTTCCATGCATAGGGCGAACAACAGTGGCGAAAGTGGGCAGCCCTGTCTTGTACCACTTTTAATTTGCAGCGAGTCTGACGGGTACCCTTGATGGATTACCCGCGCTGTTGGATTTGTGTACAGCGCTTTGATTGCCCGTATCACCGTTTCCCACATTCCAAATGCTGCAAGCGTGGCATCCAGGTATGGCCAGTCGATTCTGTCAAAGGCTTTTTCTGCGTCTAGGCTTACAATCATTCCCGGGATCTTGTTGGCATTTATGTAATCTATAGTGTCAATTATCCTTCTAGTATTATCGGCCGCTTGCCTACCTGCGATGAAGCCAACCTGATCTGGGTGAATCAGCCTTGGCAGAATCGAACTCAATCTGTTGGCCAGTAATTTGGAGTAAATTTTAATATCTGAGTTAATCAAAGATATTGGCCGATAGCTTGGACAATTGGTGGGATTTTTGCCCTGTTTATGGATCACTGAGATCGACGCTTGCAACATCATGTCTGAGAAGGAGCCCCCTGCTAGAATATGGTTGAACATCCTCAGCAAGTGCTGGGACAGGATTCTTATAAATTTTTTGTAATACAAGTTAGAAAATCCATCTGGGCCTGGAGCTTTAGCAGGCTTAAGGTTAACAACTACCTCTTTTAGTTCCTCCGCTGTAAACTCCTTACCAAGGAACTCCCGCTCCAACCTTGTCAGTTTTTGGTAGGTTCGCTTTGGCTAAAAATTCGCCTTATTTGTTTTAGCGTTATGCGAACCTTCTGGCCATCGTATAGCTTTGCATAGTATGCTCTAAACTCCTCGACTATGTGTTTGGGATTGGCTGTTAGCTCTCCCGTTCTAGTCTTAATCGCATGGATTGTGTAGTTGTGTTGTTTATTGCGAATTTTCCTAGCTAGCATGGTATCTGGCTTGTTCGATTTTTCAAAAAATTTCCTCTTTGTCCAACTCAGTTCTTTCTCAGCCTGGGAGGTGAGGAGGAGGTTAAGCTCTATTCTTATGTCCTTCAACTCCTTCAATGTGTCTGCATTGCCGGATTGGGTATGCTGTATAGAGAGGTTATGGAGCCTCTCCCTTAATAATTTTGTTTTAGCTTCCCTCGCCTTTTTCTTACCCGCTGCTATATTTATCAGGACCCCTTGCATAGTGGCCTTGTGAGCCTCCCACAAGGTGACGTGGGATTCCACACTGCCGGTGTTAGTTTTAAAGAATTGTGAGATCTCGGCTTTAATTTGTTGCGCGGTCTCTGGGATCTTTAATAAAGACTCATTTAGTTTCCAGTTTGCTCCCGGGCTGATCAGCTTGATCTGGGAGCACCTCAGCTCAATTGGTGCATGATCGGACCATGAAATATCATGTATCTCTGAGTAGGTGATCTGGGGGACCAGTCTAGCTGACACCAAAAAATAGTCGATCCTGCTGTAGCTGTCGTGTGGGTTTGAGTAAAATGTGTAACTCCGTTGCCCAGGGTGTTGTTCCCTCCAAATATCCACCAGCTGATTCTCTCTGATTCCCTGTCGGAGTGCTGTGACCCCTTCCGCTCTATCTCTATGTTTCGTCTGTGTTCTGTCCATATCTGGGTCTAAGCGTTTATTAAGGTCCCCAGCAAGTACTATACTGCCCTCTGCGATCCTGTTTAGGAGTGTGAAGAAAGATCTAAAGAACTGCGGGTTGTTCTCACATGGGGCATAAACTGAGGCCAAGGTCAGTCTACTGTTTTGTGTTGTCCCTATCAGAATAAGATATCTGCCTTCCACATCTCTTTTAATCTTATCTATTTTGAATGGGAAATTATTGTGTAGGAGTATAGCCACCCCTTTCTTTTTTTCTCTTGCTGAGGCTAAATAAAACTGCCTGTATTGGGCATCTAGATATTTGGGGTTGTGCCTGGCTCTGAAGTGTGTTTCCTGTAGGAACAAAACATCTATCCTCTTTTTCTTATATTCAGAAAAGGCAACCCTTCGCTTCTGCGGACTATTAAAGCCTTTCACAGTTTGAGATATCCAGGTTACAGACATTGTGGTGTTTGTATAGATCTGCTTACCCTATTCTGTGCACTGCTACGGGTGATTTTGCCGGACGATGGCTGAGTTGCCATTAGACCGCGTGGCTCCGAATGCTCCTGTAGTCGCTCCATGTGGGGGGTCGGGATAGGGGGGGGGGATACGCACAAAAACAGACAGGGGAGACAACACAACATGTAGTATAGACAGCATCATAATAGACAGCAATATCAACTTTTCTGAGCTTTTACCAGACCTTGCTGGTCTGAGCTCATGTGCCCGGGGACCCCGTGACCTTGCGTCCACCGCACCGTTCATCACTGCAAGGCTCCGGTTCTGTAGGAAGTCCACATTCCCCGGGTCTTTCCCAACTGACCTCAATGTACCCTGGTCAGTGTGGTTGAGGCCCATGCCTACTGACAGGAGAGCGGAGCTACCTCCTAACCCCCCGCGCTATGGAGCATTATCTTATGTAAAACTAAATACTCTTATAGTATATGCCATTGTGTAACTCTTCCACCCAGCTTTCCTGGGAAACCCAACTTTTTTTAAAACTTCAACTTAAAACTTTGTCTTTTTTACCCCCCTCTACACCCTTGTATGGATTAATTAATTAACCTGTTGCGCTAACCATGTGTTAACTTGTTTAACTGCCTATCCTCTTTCCTGTGTTGTTTTTTTTATTTTGTTGTGCCCTCTTTTGTATTTTTACTCCTCCTATGTGTTTTCTGACCTCCTCCTTCTTTTCGGTCGCCAATCTATCAGCGCCCTCCCTAATCTCTTGTTGTTCCACCCCCTCCGGTATGCTCCTCCTCCTACTCCCCTTCTACTCTACCTCCACCCCCTTCTCTCTTTCCTCTCTCTACCCTCCGCACTCTCCTCTTGCCCTCTCCCCCCCTCTTATCCTCTCTTCATTTGCCCTCTTTCCTGTCCTCCTCCAACCTCCCCTCCTTCTCCGCCCCCTAAATATGGTGCCTGATGTTCCGTGTGATATCAGCATTCGCAACCTACTATGATATGGGGCTGCTTTGTGTAGCTTGCCACCAAGCCTCTTCCCTGGGCCCCCCTCCCATTGTCTCTGCTCCCCTCCCCCCCCTCTGCTGTCCATCGGGTCCCTCGGCTGAGGAATGCGCGTACCTCTGCCTCAGGTCCCCGACAGTTCCCCTCTTCACTTCCGGGTTGGTTTGCTGATGACGTCATATCCGGGCGCCCTGCCTCCGGCTGACGTCACATCCTGTTGTCCTTGGATCGGGTAAGTGGGGCCTCCCTCTTCCTCCTCTCCTCCCGGAACTCCGCCTCCTGCCCCCCCGCCCACTTGCCTGGCATCAGTCCGTTCGCGCCTTTTGCAGGGGCGCCATGTTTGCCCGCGAAGAGCTCCTGCTTCTTCCTCGGCACCTCGATGCAGATGCAGGAGGCGCCATCTTGGTGGCCATTGTCTCTGCACAGGCACACGGTATTCCTCACGCTTCTAGCAGGGGTCCGCTGGCTTTGGCTTCACAGGAGGATGACTTTAAAGCCGCTTCAAACTGCAGCAACAGGTTATGAATATAAACTTTCTCCCTTCAGCCAGGATCCGTGACATCCCAGGGGGCGACGTGCCGCCCGTTCAGCCAGGAGCATCGGGGGTTTAACTAGGGGGCATTATCCAGGCTGATCCACCCTCCAGACCTCAGGGTTTGTTTTTGTTGCTGGTTTTCCTGTTCTCGGTCGCCCTGCTCACTCGTGTCCAGGAGGTTTCTGCAGTCGGGCGCTGCTCTGTTTGCTGCGGGAGCTTGTCCTTAACTCCTAGGGTTTGTAGGAGTGCTGCCCCCTCATCTAGATGCCGTATGCTGTGGGCTTTGCCATCTTTAATGACAAGGAGTCCAAAGGGGAAAACCCATCTGTAACGTATGCCCCTCTCTCTCAGTACTTTTGTGTGGGGTTGTAGTGCCCGTCTTCTATTGAGTGTAGTGGGGGATATGTCCTGATAGACAGACAATTTCACTCCCTCGAACTGGAGTGTGGGGGATGCCCTGGTGATTTTACAATGCGCCTCTTTTATTTTAAAATAGTGGATGCGCAGGATGACATCACGCGGGGGATTGTTGGGAAGAGGTTTCGCTCGCAAGGCACGGTGGCATCTGTCCAGTTGGAGCTCAGAAGGGGATTTATCTGGCAGCAGGGACTCCATCCATCTCCCCACAAAGTCCTCGATGTCCATGACCTCCTCAGGTATGCCTCTCAGCCGGAGATTGTTTCTTCTGTCTCTGTTTTCCTCGTCTTCCTGCTTCTCTTCCAGTTCGAGCAACCTTTGTTTTATGTGGGTTAATTCTTGTCCCGTGTGTTGGTGACACTCCATAGAAATGTCCATATGCTGCTCCAGCTCGTGGGTGCGTTCTCCTATTCCCTGTATGTCCTTGCGCAGCCCATCTATTTCACTGCGGACGAAAGTCTTTTATTTCATTTAAGAACTTAGTCATGTCCTTCCGTAGTTCGGGCTGCAACCCTGCTTCCTCTTCTGGGTCTCCCCTGCCCTGCGTGGAGTCCGTGTCGGAACTCCCGCCCGCAGACATGGCCATCTCGTCCCTGGCCTTTACTTGCTCTGTGTGCCAAAAATAAGATCTCAGATTTAGGGACTTTCTCTTAGTGCTTTTTGTCGTGGCCCGAGTTATTGGCATAGCCGCCGCTTCAATGCTGCTGAGGGTACATTTTGTGCCGAGTTTGGGTGGGTTTTTGTTGTATTTATTGATGTAAATGCGCTGGGGATCGGAGGAGCTTTCAGCTTAAGCTGCCATCTCCCAGTCCGTCGCGCATGCGCCTCCGTAATATTAGCATTTTATTAGCGCTGTCTGCAATACTGCAATACCGTCTAAAAACTCAGGGGGGCGTTCACGAACTGTTGTCTTCAAAGTCTAATACTTTAGCAGTTCAACCTACGTCAGTACACAATCTGCGTGTACGCGCGCAGTAATTATAAATTTGCATATTTATACATGCATGTGCAGTGCTGTAAGTCTCATTTGAAAATTGTTGAAACGCATAGGCGTGTACAGTACTGTAACAGTATCACATTTCGGCATATACAGCGCTCTCCCCTCACTCGCCCCTGCACACACACAGGATAATTTACTGCACTGCCGTATTTAAACTTCTTATCTTATCTACAGTACATTACACCTCTCCCACACCATTCCTTTGAATGTGTGTCTTTCTGGTTTCAATCACATTCCTGCTTGATAGCTGATGATTACTGCGCAGGCGTCTTTAACTTCGCCACTGCTTGCTTGCGAAGTTCAAGAGTGAGAGACCAAAAAAAAAAAATTCTCATTTTTTTATTTTTATTTTCTCCACAAGCCTGCCTAAACCATCTTGATATTACGATATTCAATCTGTGCTGTAGCTTTTGACTGCGACACTGTGCGTTTGACTGCACATGGTTGATTTCTGTGCTTTTTTATGTATTTGGGGGTGTAGGGATCAAATTATTATGATGACCTGCCTTTTGAAAATATGCCATTTCTTTGAACTGCAGTACAGCTAATCCTTCATGCAGCTGTACACTGTACCCCCCACCCCCACGCACACACACAAGGCTCGCTCAAGGATCTGAACCTCTTATCCACACCTCTCCAGAACCATTCTGTTTCTAAAGCTTGTCATTGTGTTTATAATCGTCCATCCTTAGCCGAGCATCACCTCTCTGTGCCTGCGTGCCTAATTTTCCTATTGTTGGCTTTGAGTCACCTCTCTGTAATCCTCTTTGGGAAGGGAGCTAGCTGATGATTACTGCGCATGACTCACCCATCCACCCCCCCAACCCTTTGAGGCTTTGTTTACGGTAACGCTTTTGATAATCCCTTCTCGAATTTGATATGTAAATCTGATTTGCACAGCACTGTGAAATTGAGAGTTAAAAAAACATTATCTGATTCATGTTGTTGATGCAGTAAATTACCACTTTTGTCATTCTTTCTTTTTCTTTGGTGTAGGTGTGGGGGGGGGGGGAGGGGGTTTGTCAATGATTATGATTATCATGAATGTAAAGAAATATTTATTTTATTTTATCAGGAACAAAAAATACAAATATACAAATAATCATGAATAATACAAAATGCAGTCTTTATTCAGTTCTTCTGTCAGATAAAAATTGAGGGCCGGTGGATAATCATGAATAATGCACATTGATAATAATATTAATTAATAATATATAATAATATATATAATAATATAATTTTTTCCGTCTTTATCTTCTTCCTCATTCTGTGTACAGTACAGTAGTTCATTGAGAGAGGAGAGGTTTTGTGTACACATCATGACTGCAGTTTAGATACACTTAACTGTACAAACAGTTCACAAACTTTACACGATACCCCCCCTCTCCCCCAGTCCATCCTTTTTTTATGAAAAGACAAGAAAACAAAAAATTAGTGCAGTTATGTGCATACTGTATTATGGCATTGTGTGCTGTATAGTACTTGAAGGAAAACCGTATTCCTTCACCTATGCTTCAGAACTGAGAGGAGCCTTTCCTCTGCCAAGTAAACTGAAGCCTTGTGACTGGATACACAATCTGCACCATTTTGCAGCAGACTTCCCCGGAGAAGCTTTCACGCCCTGCCACTGTTATCTTCGATTTTTGATGAACTTTTCAGGCCTGGTAGACGAACGAAATGAAACGTAACGCAAGCCAGGTTTCAAATCCTTTGTCTCAATGTATTACTCATAGGGTAATGACTTTTATACAGAAAAAAGAAGATATTGGTTAGAGGCGTAACATAGGCGTATCCTAGGTGTAACAAAGGCGTATCCTAGGTGTATGGAAACAAAAGAAAACAGCGCACAACGCCAAATAGTGAAGCAAATTCAACAATATATTATAGAATTAAAAAGGGGGTAATATATCTGCGTACATGAAACAAGTTGGTAAAAGGCATGTAGTGTGTATCACACTGTTTACCACTCGGCAGCTGTTAGCTGTAGATTCAGGTGCTTGCTTCCCTCTGCTGCTGCAGCTCAGTTGATTCTGGGGCAGGACGTCAGTCTTTTCACTCCCAAGGGGATTTCCCTTCATGCAGCCAGGTTCAGCAGCTGGTACTGGGGCTCGGTGAAATCGCTCCTGCTTCCTGGCCGATATGAAGCTGCTCCTGTACCTCGGCAGGTGTATCCTCTGCACAGAGGTTAAAACGCAGCTTGCTGGGGTGCCCTCAGCGTGCCACGATGCCGCTCCGTCGCGGGACACTGTGTAATGACGTCACTGTCTACACAGCAGTGGTGGATTCAATAGGGAAGTTTGAACAGTCTTACAAAGTCTCTCACAAGTGTCCAAAACAGCACACAGGATGAAATAAAAACAGGACAGGCCAATACATAGACAAAGGCCAACAGTGTTGTGTTTACTGTATCCTAGGTGTGTCTTGGGCGTAGCTTTGATTAGAGGCGTGATTTAGGGGCAGGACATATTAGTGGCATGACTCTTGGGACGTGTCTTTCCCAATACAAGCAATGTCTGAATACATAGCTTATTCATTGTCTGTTATCAAAAGAGACCTTGAATCTTTAGCAACTATATTACACTATTTTGCTTCTTGGTTAGAACCAGTTTATTGTATTCTAACTAAAACAGCAGGAAATTGACAACACAAAAGTATCTTAGCAATATCCTTAGCAGGAAGAAAAGAAATGTAATTTAGCAGAAACTGAGTGCATTTAGGAATTATATTTCAGCAAAAGGCTAACTACAGAATCTTAACTAGTTATGACCAGACAAAATGGAAGCTTAACATGAGTGCAGATTCTGGCCTGACATATTGGTCCTAACAATTCCCTCCTTTTTGTTCTCTAAAAGAACAAATACCCTTACTAGGTACACTTCTCTATGACTATGGCCTTATGGGGACCAATAGTATCATAGACTCTGTTCATGGCCACATATGAATTATTAGTTGCATACATGGCGTGAGATGAAACTGAAGGTTTCCTTGAGATAAATAAAAGCATTGCACACTTAGCACAGTGAAAAATAACAAAAATTGCTGCGATTATACTAATCACTACAATAAAACCATAGAGAATTTTCATACCCAATTCTCCGATCCAACTAGTGAGTCCTGACATCCAATTTAAGCTAAGGCCTGAGGATTCTTTACGCATCCTTGCCTGAATTTCCTGTAGCTTATCCATATCTTTATGAATAGTGCCAGACTCATCTTCAATATAGGCACAGCACTTCTGTCCTACAAGTTTACAAACACCTCCTTGTGAGGCTAGCAGATAATCAAGAGCCATTCTATTCTGTAATAATACTGTTCGGATCTGCTCTTGTTCATTAGTCAGACGGATAATAGCATCACTTGTCTGATTAAGAGCATCATCAATATTTACGATAAGATTACTTAATTTAGAATAGAGATCCAGAACACCTAAACTAGGTATAAAAACCCCAGCTGCAATGCGGGTTGGACTAATGGTCCTGGTCAGATCTTTTCGATTTCTTAGCCTCCCTTGGGGTAACATGTCAGATACATAGAAAGTGGGAAGGATGAAACCCAGATAACAAGGGGCAGTGTGATTGCAGGGTACAATCTTAGTGGCCCACATGCCACACAACCAATATATATATATATATATATATATATATATATATATATATATATATATATATATATATATATATATAAATATATATATATATATCATTAAATATTTCTATAGATTAGAAAATGGCTTACATCTCAATATGTCACATAATTTAAGGGTCAGCTATTTGTGAGAATTGGTGGGGGCTAATTTCTGCTAAGAGCGACTGCACAAACATTCTTCTTGCACGCATCATTTATACTGCATTTACTCAGAATGGCAAAACGGACCAAGATGGATGCTATGGTCAAAATGGATGACTTGTGATCCTTTCCTTGTGGTTGACTCACGTCCCTTGGTGACCTCCCACCTTCCTCATATCCAGTCTTCTCAGTGCCCCCATATCCTTAAGAGACAGTCTATTTAAAGAACAGAACAGTTAACCATTTCATAGTCCTGATGGACCAAGATGTCCAAGTTGTGCATAACTTCATTCCTTTCTTTTCTGGCCATTATATCAGCCCAGTTGATTTCTTCTTCAGTCTCTTCTTCTGGGGGACTGGCGACATCATCACCGCAGAGAGGCATAGCGTCGGTGGGGTTGCAACGCACTTCTGGATCAGAGTTTTGCTGTACTTAATACATAGAGAGCAATGAGCAGGACAAACACACACATACAAAAACATTCGCTAGCTTCACTCAAAGCAAATCAATCCAACCACCAAGTCTCCATGGTCCCTAAATCCTGGATAAATACACAACATTGCGCTTTAACTAGGGCGCATACATGGCTCTCCTTTTGAGGCTAAAATATAGTCTAGAGCTATTTTATTCTGCGGAGCCATTAATTTAAACTAAACTTATTCTTGGTTAAGTGAGTAAATGTCTGTGGTTGTATGATTTAGGATATCCCTGTAAACCTGTCATACAGTAACCCAACTCCTACATTTGGGAATAAATTCCCTGAAACTTATTCTTCCCATAGACTACTTTTTAGCACTTTTGTATTGGGTGTCTCTATTTTGTTTCTAACTCTACCTGTGAGCAATTAACATAACCGTGTGTTTGACTGATAAAGCATTCTCCCACCGGGATATCATTCTGCAGGGAGATTCTATTAACCTATAAATCCAAACAAAATAAACAAAGTTAAACAAATAATACCTTATACTATTTTGTCATCCTTATGGGACGCCACTTACACAAACATAATGGAGCATACATTGTAACTGAAAAATAATAAAAACCTGTAAAAATAAAAAGTTCAAAGTTCGTGTGTTGAGGCCTGGACATTTTTGCCTATAACCTTTCTCCCTTGATTATTAGTGGTCAGAGAGTATTGTGTCCATCAAAACACTTATTTGCAGGTGCTATGTCTTTGTCTTTATTAGCTGTTTGTGCCTAGACTGGCACTATTTTGACGTGCGTGATGTGTATCCAAGATGATAAGAAATTTTTACTGCAATGCTGGTGATGAGTAGTATTTAAATGGCCTTTTCATCTAGGATGAAGAGCGTGCTTGCGTAGAAAATGCTTGACCATTAACCCGTCTTGCGTAGGTGCACTTTCAGCTTTAACCTGTGCCTAAAAAGACTCAAAAACATATATTAGTTGCATGCAATACTTATTAATTGTTTTTATTACCCATAACATGGTCCTTAATTCTTTACTTTGAACTACTGATGGTCATAACTCATCCCATAAGTGTCTCATAGGGAGAGAATTTATACCTAGAAATAAATTCTTGTATTAATATGGTTACTACTATTATTAGCATCCACGATATTAAACAGAGATATTCCCTATTAACGCTCCTAAAATTTTAAACTAAGCAACCAATGTGGACTTGACTTTGCTACAATCCAAGTTTCTAAAACTTGGTACCTCAGCCTGTGCCAAACCAATTGCTACCATAATCAACTCTATCCTGTCTGCAGGCCATATCCCTAAGACCTGGAAAACTGCCAGAGTTGTCCCAATCTTCAAAAATGGGGACAAAAACACTGTCTCAAACTACAAATCAATCTCTCTTCTCCCAATACACACTTACTCTCATTCATACCTAACTGCCATCTGCCATTTTCTCTGATGCAAATGGTGTCAACCTTTTAGTCATTTAATACTAACTAACCTTAAAACTCTCCCTACAAATCAAGCATCCCAACAGCCTGCACTCAAAAATTAAATAACGGGAATATTTCAAATTACTTATAAACACCAAATCTATGCCAACAAGAGCATGCAATATTCTTCCACTCAATCACCTGAATGCCTTCTGAAAGAAATCTCATATTCCTGCAAACTTCATCAATACAATTGCTATCCCGTTTTAACTATGCCCTCTCTTAAACTAAACAAAATATCTTCAAACATGCAACAGTTATACCATGACTAAAAAAACAGCAAGCTTGACCCTACCTGTCTTGTATGGCTACAACACTGCTTATTTAACGGAGACAATTCTCGCTAAAATAACTGATCACCTCCATGCTGCTAAAGACAGATATCACCACACTCCGCTCACACCACTCAACCTCCCCGCAACATCTGCCACCACGGACACCCTCCTTTTGAAGCGCTATGTACATTAATGGCGTTATATACATATATAATACAATATATTAATTCAAACAGTGCTTGTGAGCTCTTACCAGCATTTTAAACAAAAACATCCCCAGATATATATTAATCCTGTAGAAATAAAATTGAAATGTGTTATCTTACTGCTTTATGGATAAGAAGACAGTTCTACATTACTTTGTTCTCATAAATAAACTGCTTAAGCACAGAGCTAGTTAATTTTAATGTGAATGCTTCGCATTCTTTAAACTGTAAGAGAGAGGCTGTGCCCCTCCTTTTATTAAGATAGAAATACCACAAACGAAAAGAAATGTGTCCGGTTTAAAAAGTATCCGCCTGGCCAGGACGAATAAACCTTTCAAACTATAACCAGGTACAGAGCTTAATATACTCCCCTTTTGTTGTGAGGTATTTCTCTCCTATATTCGGTATACACCTTTTTAAAACCTTTTAAAATTTAGATTTCATCATGAGCAACTAATATTCATATTTTTTGTACAGATGATAATCAGCATGACCCACAGTGTCTTTCACACAAGAAATCATTCAGGAAAAAATTCATCAGGGTTACAAACACATTCTTTTACATAAGGTTGCGGTGTTTTTTTTTTTGTTTGTTTTTTTTACAGAGACTTTCACTCTGAGCCCCCACGGGCAAAGCAGCACTTCCCTGCTACTGACTGATAGTGGCACACTCTCTGCCAATGACCAAAACCACCACGATTAAAACAGACACCATTATTCTGAGCTATTATTCCTGATTGATTTCTGAGACCAGCATAAACCATTAGTAGCTTATAGAAAAACAGCTTAATTATGACAAATAATTGCAACATTTATACTTACACAATATACAATGGTCGTTCAGCTAGATCAGAGATAACAGTTCAGTCGTGCACAAAATTTACTGGACTCTAACCAAAATTTTTGTTTAAAAGGGCCTAACCCAATTCTTCAGTCACAATTTAGGTGTATTAAATTCCCAGAGGGGGTGAAGCATCATATATAAAAAATTACATACAGTAATTACTCACCACCTTTGTGAATTTCCCACTTCTGGACGCCAAAACTGAAGGGATGCTTGCCCATTACGCGCGATCACATTGGGCAACACAGTCGAAATATGGTCAA
Organism: Ascaphus truei; assembly: GCF_040206685.1. Classification (NCBI taxonomy): domain Eukaryota; kingdom Metazoa; phylum Chordata; class Amphibia; order Anura; family Ascaphidae; genus Ascaphus; species Ascaphus truei. The sequence continues at coordinate 163,642,921 of NC_134485.1, forward strand.
TATATTTATTTAAATACAAACAAGATATACAGATCACTAAAGTAATAATATTGTGTTAAATGGGTGTGCCCAAAACGCCTAGTGTGACGTTGGGTGCAATTGATGAGCTGATATTTGATGAATACTCAAAAAAGTTGGAAAGCGAGAGCATATTAGTGCCTCCGTCTACCATCTAGAAGCTCATTTTACAAACGCACTCCTGGGCGGTTAAAACTTAGCGTTTAATAATTATCATATTAAAATAAATTCTACATACAGAATATTAATAATATACACACAATGTACTTATACAGGGAGGGGGTGGGGAGGTGGGGTTGGGCTAGAGGTGTATAATGCTATGGCCTGTGTCTGAAATAAATCAGAAGAGCTAATTAACACCTGATGTAGCCTATAAATATAGAACACAGGAGCTCTGATTAACAGCTACTAACAGGACTCTAATCACTATAACAACATACATGTGTTGTGCGGCATGAGGCGTAGCATACCGATCAAACCAACCTGTATTGTGGAATATAGCACCTAACAGTGTGTTGTAAATAAATAAACTTCCACTTTGAACTGTTAAGATATAATATTATCACTGTAGGTGCAACACAATAACAAGTTGGTGGTACGTGGATTGACTCTACGCCTAATGACGTGACATACACAGCACACAAGTGAATCACACATATAGCTGATAGGAAATATAAAAGCCTGGAAACAGCTATGACTAAACACTCTGCTAGAAAAATATAAGCAGCATACAAATGAAGCTGTGGTATACGGACATGCTGTCCAAATATAATCAGTGCTCCTAAGACTATGTCCCATATGGGGCAATCAGCATCAAACAATCATGTCAGCAGTAATGGTATAAATCAGCATTAATATAGCTCAATGCATAGCGTGCATAACGTAAAGCTGACTGATATAAATACAGAGTAGCACTGAGACAGACACAACCATTAATCACAGTGTGAAAGACAGCTGCTGTACCAGGACACGAATGCAAATAAAACGAGTCTGTAGCAGAGACAGAGATACAATGTACCAACGATACCAGTCTCTCTCTGATCCCTCCCTGATGACGTCACCACGCCAAACGCCCTACGCGTTTACCTCCTACACTGAGATTCTTCAGGGGCGAGTGATGAACAGCTGATGTCGGGAGCGTTTATTTATAGCGTCACGGGTTACCATAGCAACCCGTGGCCAATCGGAGAGTCACATGATGTTTATTGCTGACTAACAACAACAACGCTATTCCGATCACAGAGTTACTGCATGTAGCAAACAGCAGTACAGAAAAAGTACACACTAGAGGATAAAAAATATATATAGGAGAATCGGAGGATACAAGTCCACCATTAACGGGGACAGTGTACTTGGGATGAGGCTAAATGAAATTGATAATAATAATGCAGAGTTTACAAATACCGCATAGCAACTCTGGGATAGGTGGCAAATAAAATGGGCTGAAAATGTCCTGACGTACTAGATGGTATGCTTATCAACCTCCCATTAGTACATTATATTGCAGTGTTGAGTGCTTACTTGCCCAAAAATAAAAACATAACAGTTGTTGTCAAAGTGTATATAATTACATCGTGTTGGTGGATGGACATATATGACACATCTAAGATGATCAAATAAAAGGTGTATAAGTGAAACCCTCATTAAGACCATGAGGGCTCAAAGTTTTTAATTTATATATCCATTCCGCTTCACGTTTCAACAATCTGTTATTAATGTCACCTCCACGTATGTTGTTCTTAATGTGGTCAATGCCAATAAAGGAAATGCATTTGATGTCTCCTTGGTGAATATTATTTATGTGGCGAGCAACAGGGGTGTCAAGTTGATTGTGAACAGAGTTGATATGTTCAAGTACTCGTCGTTTAAATTCCCTTATAGTTTTGCCCACGTATCTAAGGCCACAGACACAACTGATTAGATAGATGACATTTATAGTTTTGCAACTTATATGGTGTCCAATGTCAAATGATCTGGATTGATCGGTGGTAGTGAAAAACTTAGCGGGTATAATGTACTGACATGCCTTACAGTTCTTACATTGGTAAGTACCTTTTGGTGGTGGTGTCAACCACGTAGATAAGGTTTGGCGTCGAAAATGGCTGTGCACCAAACTGCACCAAACCGTCGTGCAAATTGGCTGATCTTCTACTAGTAATGCTGGGGGTTTCTTTAAGAACTCTCGTTAAGTCATCGTCCGATTTAAGGATGTGCCAATACTTAGAGAAGATCGATTTGATCTCTTGCCATCTATAATTATAGGTACCAATGCACCGGACTTGAGTGTTAGGTGGTCTAATAGTTGGACCCAGCAATTTGTCTCTGTCACTATCTCGGGCTCCATGGTAGGCATATTTACGTGTAGCCATTGAGTATCCTCGATTTAAGAAGCTATCTTTAAGGTCTTTGGCCTGTAGATGAAATTCCTTAAATGTTGAACAATTGCGACGTAGTCGCAAATACTGACCAATGGGGATACTTTTGACTAATGATGGAGGGTGGTGACTCGTAGCTGCTAGGAGACTATTGGTGGCTGTCTTATTCCTGAAGACCATGGTTTGGACATTGCCATGTGCGTCCTTACTTATTTTTAAATCTAAAAAGGTAATTTCAGTAGCATTACATTCAAACGTAAGTTTTAAATTTAGATCATTGACATTCAATAGAGACACAAATTTGATGAGAGCAGATACCGGGCCGTGCCAAATCAACAAGATGTCATCTATGAATCTAATCCAGAGATCAATATACTGAGTGTATTCCGCAAGTTTGTCACTGAACACATATTTGTCTTCCCACCAGCCCAGGTACAGATTTGCATATGTGGGTGCGCATGACGTGCCCATCGCTGTTCCCTGGGTCTGGTGGTAAAGAGTTTCATCAAATAAGACAAACTTGAGGAGGTCAAGCATAAAGATATTGTGTTCCGTATACCTTTGTCCCCTGGAAGAGAGAAAATGACTACATGCTTTCAAACCGTTGACATGGATGATACTTGAGTAGAGAGATTCTACATCTAACGTGGCAAACAGAGTTTCGCTGTCACAATGGATTCCATTAAGTCTCAGTAAAGTATCTTTAGCATCCCTAACATGGGAAGGGAGGGTGGTTACAAAGGGACGCATGAGTTGATCTAAATAAATGCTACAGTGTTCTGTTAGATTATTATTGCCAGAGACAATGAGTCTACCTGGCGGTGTCTGTTGGTCTTTATGTATTATGGGCAATATATAGAATGTTGCAACTGTAGGTGTTTTGGGTAACAGAAACTCAAGTTCCTTCTGGTCAATAATATTATTGTCATGGGCCCCTCTTAAGATAGTTTGAAGTTCATTAATGAACTTAATAGTAGGGTCTCAATCTAATATGGTATAGCTTGATTTATCTTTAAGAATGCGTTTGCATTCTTTTACATATAGATCGGTATCCATGACAATAATATTACCTCCCTTGTCTGAGGGCTTAATGGTGATTTCTTTATGCGACATTAGATCCCTGAGTGCCATGTTTTCATTTTTTGTTGTTGTTCTGCATGTGTATTTTAGATTTCATTTTCTCAAGATCCCTAGTAACAAGGTTTGTAAAAACCTCTACCTGGGGACATATTGACATTAAGGGTGTAAATTTGCTTTTTGGTTTACAATTAGAAAACGGACTTTCTTGATTCTCTGGAGGGCATTCATTATCATCCAATAGTGACACTAGATTTTGAATGTTGATTTGGTCGGTTGCTGTGAAGCCAGTGTTATCAATTTCACGTCTGGATTTTTTTGCGTGAAATTTATGTAAAAGCAGTTTCCGTGAGAACAGGTTTAAATCCTTAACCCACTCAAAGAGATTAAAATCTCTAGTTGGGGAGAATGATAGTCCCTTCTCCAATAATGAGATATGATCACTGGTGAGATCAATTTTAGAGAGATTAAAAATCTTCAACCTGCTATCATCAACTGCATTTAGATTTACTTCCTGCGATTTCCTCAGCCTGCTTTGTCTTTTTGTTTTTTTGGCACCTCGCCTGGTTGGTCTCTTGCGAGGGGATATTCTAAAAAAGCAATACTATTAATATCAGTTGGTAAAGTCCCACTAATAGAGGGGGAGGGGCCAGATGGTCTAGGTTCAGAGCTGCTAGCGGTTTCTGACTCAGAATTCTCCGCTTCTGAAGAGGAGTAATTGATAGTGTTCTGCCTTCTCTTTTGGGATTTTTTGTAACTATACACCTGATGGAGACTGTAATCCAGACCATCCCTCTGAAATTTTCTGTGTTTTCACTCTTTGATTTCATTTCTAAACTTATCAACTTCTCTCTGAAGTTTAGATTCCATTTCCTCAAAATCTTTGCGGGGTCTAAAGTCATCCAGCTTACACAGTTGAATATCCAGCTCCTTCTGTATGTTCAATAGTCTAGTCTGTTGAGTCTCAACCAGCAATTTAATAAGGGATTGTGAGCATGTTGTCAAAATTGCTTCCCATTGCTGGGTGAATTCAAAAGTCGTAATATGATATGCTGGAGAGAGGCCTATACGTAGGCCTCTAGGAATCATGTCTTGAGTATCATAATTTTGCAAGCTGGAGACCTCCCACCAGGTCTGCGCCTGAGATTTGAATAAACGGTTGAGAGTTCTAAAAAAATCAGTTATATTATCAGTGGTGTTATAGGGGGTGTACTGTACGTGTTCTCCACAGAGAAGACTTTCTTAGCCTCATCATGCCATGAACTGGTGTCCCAGCTGGTGGACAAAAAAGCTGTCCTCCGTGTAGGTGGCAAACGCGTAGGGCGTTTCGCGTGGTGACGTCATCAGGGAGGGATCAGAGAGAGACTGGTATCGTTGGTACATTGTATCTCTGTCTCTGCTACAGACTCGTTTTATTTGCATTCGTGTCCTGGTACAGCAGCTGTCTTTCACACTGTGGTTAATGGTTGTGTCTGTCTCAGTGCTACTCTGTATTTATATCAGTCGGCTTTACGTTATGCACGCTATGCATTGAGCTATATTAATGCTGATTTATACCATTACTGCTGACATATTGGGGGCTTTTTTGCACCAACACACCATCATTGAATGCTAACAACTTTCAAGCACGGTTCTGTACAGCAGTATACATGATTGTTTGATGCTGATTGCCCCTTATGGGACATAGTCTTAGGAGCACTGATTATATTTGGACGGCATGTCCGTATACCACAGCTTCATTTGTATGCTGCTTATATTTTTCTAGCAGAGTGTTTAGTCATAGCTGTTTCCAGGGTTTTATATTTCCTATCAGCTATATGTGTGATTCACTTGTGTGCTGTGTATGTTAACGTCATTAGGCGTAGAGTCAATCCACGTACCACCAACTTGTTATTGTGTTGCACCTACAGTGATAATATTATATCTTAACAGTTCAGAGTGGAAGTTTATTTATTAACAACACACTGTTAGGTGCTATATTCCACAATACATGTTGGTTTGATCGGTATGCTATGCCTCATGCCGCACAACACATGTATGTTGTTATAGTGATTAGAATCCTGTTAGTAGCTGTTAATCAGAGCTCCTGTGTTCTATATTTATAGGCTACATCAGGTGTTAATTAGCTCTTCTGATTTATTTCAGACACACGCCATAGCGTTATACACCTCTAGCCCAACCCCACCTCCCCACCCCCTCCCTGTATAAGTACATTGTGTGTATATTATTAATATTCTGTATGTAGAATTTATTTTAATATGATAATTATTAAATGCTAAGTTTTAACCGCCCAGGAGTGCGTTTGTAAAATGAGCTTCTAGTTGGTAGACGGAGGCACTAATATGCTCTCGCTTTCCAACTTTTTTGAGTATTCATCAAATATCAGCTCATCAATTGCACCCAACGTCACACTAGGCGTTTTGGGCACACCCATTTAACACAATATTATTACTTTAGTGATCTATATTCAATTTATTTATTGCATCGTTCCACGGTGAGTACATCGTTCCAAAAACTCATTATGCCTTGCGCCAACTCATCCTTTTTGGAGGGTTTCACGACTTTTCGGATATGGTCCTTCAGCTGATGCCAGACCATTTCGATAGGATTGACGTCTGGCGATCTGTCACTGGAGGGAGCGGAAAAAAAGGACAATTAGCTAAAGAGATACAGTACACAGTAAAAACAGTGGGAAAAAATGAGACACGGTTACCGCACTTACTCCGCTGGCGTCTTCACCCAGTTGATACCGCGCTCAAGAATATGCGCTGTTGACGCGGTATGCTTCGGATTGTTGTCCTGGTAGAAACGGTGACCATCTGGGAACTCACGTGTGATATATTCCACAATCTCAGGCACAATTTTCTCTTGGAAAAAAGCTTTATTAACGATTCTTATAACAAGAAAAGAAAAGTGCTCAAAAAACTGCACACTAGTACAGTACAGTGCGTAAGGTAAAAGCGTGTGACATACATTTTACTGTACCTTCAAAGATGACGATGCATCCTGGTCCACGCCTAGAGATGGCACCCCACACATGCATCTTCACTGGGTGTTTCGGACCCCTGAATTGTGGTCTGCCGTGCAGTTGGCTCAGGGGCTTACAACAATTTTGGCCAAAAATGTTAAACTAAAAGACCATTTTACTTAATAGATATTTATACATATATATTTAGGCACTGTACCGTGTATGAGTTTCACTGGATGTGCTAAAACTGAGCTCTTTCTGTGTTTTATGTTCTGTCTCTGGTTTTAAATATATATTGCCATGCTCAGTAGCACTCCTCTGTGACACTCATATGCTTATATATATGTTGTGGTTATTTTAGGGGTTCAATAGGAGCTTGTTAGGTGTCCAGTATACTTTACAATTGTGTTTCAGCTTGTCTTGGCTGATTGGAGGGTGGCAACCTCCTACTTAATTGAAGCTCACCCCCTCCCACATTTAAATGGTTAAGGGCTCACTCCATAGCATCTTCCACACAGGGGAACTTGTTTGCTTGCAGGATGGTTGTGACAACTCTAATACAGAGTGCTTTTCCTGGTAATGTACAGGTTAATAAAGGCTTCAATCAGACTTAGAACTTTGCAACTAATATTGACAGATTTACTATAAATCATTCTTCCTGTTATCACACAGGTTATTAAGAATTTATATTAGCGTAAGGGACCCCTGAATTGTGGTCTGCCATGCAGTTGGCTCAGGGGCATACAACAATTTTGGCCAAAAATGTTAAACTAAAAGACCATTTTACTTAATAGATATTTATACATATATATTTAGGCACTGTACCGTGTATGAGTTTCACTGGATGTGCTAAAACTGAGCTCTGTCTGTGTTTTATGTTCTGTCTCTGGTTTTAAATATATATTGCCATGCTCAGTAGCACTCCTCTGTGACATTCATATGCTTATATATATGTTGTGGTTATTTTGGGGGTTCAATAGGAGCTTGTTAGGTGTCCAGTATACTTCCTATAACAAGAAAAGAAAAGTGCTGAAAAACTGCACACTAGTACATTACAGTGCATAAGGCAAAAGCGTGTGACATACATTTTACAGTACCTTCAAAGATGACGATGCATCCTTGTCCACGCCTAGAGATAGCACCCCACACATGCATCTTCACTGGGTGTTTCGGACGCGGCTTCATAGATATGCGACCTTTTTTGTGGAATGCAAAGGTGGCAAATCTCTCCAGCGAAACAGTAGACTCGTCAGTGAAGATGCAATCCTGGATAGTTTCTCCACTGTCGATCCATGCCTGGGCCTGGACCACTCTCTTGATCTTGTTAACGTCCCTTATCATAGGGTACGCTCTGTAATGACAAGGAATAATTTTATAGGTACAGTACAGTTTCTTAAACAACACTTTGACCACCTTTACTGTGCAGTACTAACCTCACACGTCCATATTTCCATCCAATTCTGCGTCTCATCTGTTTTATGCTGGTCTCGGATACAGTGAGATTATGATTTTGCTGCAGAATGTATTTGACCCTTAAGGCACTCTTCTCATCATTCTCTTCACTTATTTTGTCGACCAGAAGAGTTGTCTCCCTACAGTGTACAGAAAAACAACAATCCGGTAAGTTACAGTGCAGTAGGCCACAAGTACAGCACATCATTTACAGTAAAAATAGTATAAAATGAGATAGATCTACACAATATATAGTTCAATTAATATGCAGCAATATAAACAATAGATATACAGTATTATATACTGTAGTTATATAACTATACCGAAATAACTATAAAATGAGATAGATCTACACAATATATAGTTCTATTATTATGCAGCAATATAAACAATAATAGATATACTGTATTATATACTGTAGTTATATAAATACACCGACATAACTATAAAATGAGATACATCTACACAATATATTGTTCTATTAATATGCAGCAATATAAACAATAGATATACTGTATTATATACTGTAGTTATATAAATATACCGAAATAACTATAAAATGAGTTAGATCTACACAATATATAGTTCTATTAATATGTAGCAATATAAACAATAATAGATATACTGTATTATATAGTTTTATAAATATACTTACGCGTTAGTTACCGTTGGTGTCCTCGTGCGTTGTTTGGTTTTTCCGTGTGCATGATAGCACAGGGTGGTTGATGGCACAACAAGGCCAGAAACAGCTAACCAGCGTTGGATATCTGCAATTCATTGTCCGCTCGTGTACAGCTTCTTAATTCTCATGCTGAGATCCTTTGAAATCTTTTTAACAGGCATTGCTGCGAGTAGAAAGAAATACAAACACAAGAATGTATATTCGATGTTTAGTCGATGTGTATTCAATGTGCAGTGAATCCACAAAATGGATGGTGTATTTATACGTTAATGACTCACATTAGAGTATGCCCACTTTCAACACCTGTACCTCGTCGCCATGCATAAAAGGTTACTCACTTTGCATAGCCTCCCACTCGATGATCTGTATCTGAACTTGCCCTTGTCCAGATACTGCATTGTGCCATCAGCTTCCATGGATCAACGCCGATTCTACGGACGCAAGAAGCCACTTGCCTCTGCCGTGCCTATCACACAGAAAAAGTGAAAGGCGGCAGCCGTTTCCAAGCCAAGGCCAAAGCGACAGGCTAAGGCCAATAAAGAAAACCTTCTGCTGACCCCAAAGGCTAAGGGTTTTAATACACGTAAGCCTTATTATGTCAAGAAGAAATTCGGTGATGGACACTCAACGCAAAAAAAATGGCAGCCAACCCATCGAACCCGCAGGCCACTTCCTCGATTACGCTTCGACGACTCTGCCGCCGCTCTCCCGGAAATCTACAGCCCATCTTCTCCACTACTCGTACACGACGCTGCCGCCGCTCTCCCGGAATCCCACAGCCCATCTTCTCCACTGCTCTTCGACGACGCTGCCGCTGGTGTCCTGAAATCCACGGGTCACTTTCTCCATTACGCTTAGACGACTCTGCCGCTTCTCGCCCGGAAATCCACAGGTCGCTTTCTCCATCTCTCTTCGACGACGATGCCGCTTCTCTCCCGGAAATCCACAGGTCACCTCCACCAACCTTCTTCGACGACGCTGCTGCTTCTCTCCAGGGAACCCCCATCTCATCCTCCGTAGCACCCATCCACCCAGATGTCCACAGCATGCCATGCACAAGAACCAGCTCGTTAGACCGCATGCTGAATGGGTTAAGTGTGGATATTCCAGGGAACTCTACTATGCTGGTAAAGATAGATCTGCTTTTAGAGACCATGCTAAATATGGATCAACGGATGCAGAAGATGGATCGACGGATGGAGAAGATAGAGACTGACATAGCGGGGATACATAATTTGCTCGGTGTTCATGCCCGTTATCTCCGATGCCGGAGCAGGAGGATGGCATGGATGTGATGAATGGGACCTTCGACCGCCTTCCAACAGCAAGTGCACCCCCTCCACCAGAAGAATTTGTGTACATGTATGCCGTTGAGGAGGAGGATAACATGACAACCCAGTCAAGACCACGCCAGGAGACAACACGGCGACCAAGACAGGAGGAAAGCTTCCTCCCAGACAACCTACCCTCACCCGCCGCCACAAGCACACCCGCTCACAGAAGAACACCCGCTCCCAGAACCCAACCTACATACGCTTGCATCGATACGGTGCCCGACATCATCCTGCGCGAGCTGCCACCGGCACTCAGGGAGAAGTATAGGGTGATGAGTGTTGGTTTACCCCAGAAGTATGCCATGTTAATTTTTAAGCACCACGTGTCCTACTTGGTGTACTGCGGATGGGTCTACAATGTAAACTACAAAGGAAATCGCGAAAAAAGGACTGTTGTGGAGGAATTGCGGCACTATTTTTCAATTTCAGATCATTTAATGAAAATCGTTCGAGACTCCATTAATGGCATTTTGCTCCATACAAGGCATCGGCACTGGAAGGATAATCTGGTGGGGATTGAATTTGCGTGACTGTTCAACTGTTGTTTATTTTTTGTAAATGTTTTTGTAAATGTTTTGACTTTCTGTACTTTAATAAAGGAGATGTTGTGTGTTTTAACTTGTATTAATAAATAAATGTTTTTACTTACTGTACACAAGACCTGCACAATTCCAGTCCCCGAGGGCCGCAAACAGGCCTGGTTTTCAAGGTTATCCTTAAAACCGGGCCTGTTTGCGGCCTTCGAGGACTGGAGTTGTGCAGGCCTGACTGACTGTTCTGTACACCATCCTACTGTAAATGTTTTGACTTTCTGTACTTTAATAAAGGAGATGGTATGTTTTTTTAAATTTTATGAATAAAGAATTTTTTTTAATAACACCATACTGTTGTGCTGTACAGTATTTGACTTTCTGTACTTACATGCTCAGTACTGTACAGTACATCGCAAGAGTATTAAAACAATACATGCTAGGCGCATGCGCGATGGTGTGGTGATTAGCTGCTTAAGCCTTGAGCTCCTACCCCCGCCACCTGAATAAAGCAGCAATATCCGCGCAAAAGCGTGCGTTTTGAACCGGCATTCTCCCACACAAGTCAGGGAACATCAGGGATGGCCCCGCAGTTCTCAAAAAAGAAAAATACAGGCGACCTGCGCAAATATTTGAGCCATTCTGCAGCAAAGAGTGCCGGAGCAGAAATGGCGCCGGGCTCCGCTGCGGGCTCGGATTCCGACCGCGAGGAGGACATGGAGGAGGCACCGGAGCAGCAACCAGTACGGCGATGCAACTTCGATCGCTTGTACAACGGAATGAAAACACTCTTCCGTGCAGAGATCCAGGAGCTCAAAAAAGAGGTCCAGGGACTGGGGGAGCACATGGGTGCCCTGGAGGGCAAGATGGCGGATGCCTCGACAAGTATCAGGAAAACAGAGAAGCGGACCTCCTACCTGCAGGCCTAGATCTCGGATCTAGCGGACCGACAGGAGGACTCTGAGAACAGGGATCGCCACAGTAACATACGGATACGCGGCATCCCTGAGGAGGTCACCGAGATCGAGGACTTCGTTACCCGGTGGATGGAGACCCTGCTCCCAGACATTCCCGCGGCAGAGCTGTTGATGGACCGCTGCCACCGTGCCCTCCGGAGTAGGCTGTTGGATAATGAGGAACCGCGGGATGTCATCGCCCGCATGCACTACTTCCGCACTCGGGAAGCGGTCTTCCAGAAGGCAAGGGGTGAGGGAAGTGGACAAAAGGGTGAAAGTGCGCAGCTAAAACATGATTAAATAGTGTATATAGAAACAGTGCAGTGTGAAAGTTTAAATAAACAATAAATTGACCTTGTGGGAAATAACACTAATGTGATGTCTGTAGCCTTTCTTGAGGGGTGGCTCGACAACCCTAGGGCTATAGAAATGTTACGCTGTGCTCACCACGGACAAGGAGGGACCCCGAAACTGAGGTGAGATGGGTAACAAACTGCACCCACAGCTACGGGGACACGCCTGGAAAGTGGAAAATAGGCGTCTTGAACCGTCTGGGAGTATAAGATAAAGTAAGATACTCGCCAGACGAGAAGGGAGGTTCCAGAAGATAGGTGGTACAGAGAGCCTGGGGTCCAGAGCTGGGAGGTAGGTCGGAATCTGCAAACCGAGGTAAAGGGTTCGGGAGTCCAGGAGGTCAGGATACAAACCAAGGGTAGAAGACCAGAGCGGATCCACAGCCAGGCCGGTTCGGTACGCAAGGGATCACTAAGGAGACAAAGAGACAGGAACTGAGGCAGGCACGACCGTGGTTAACACAGGTCATACAAAGCTATGCTCAGCCAAAGAATGAATGGCTGAGCAAGGTATAAGTAGGAGGAAGGACCAATAGGGAGAGAGGGAGTAATGAGGGAGCGGCCCCAGGAAAGATAGGGATTGGTAGGGAGAAACTTACCACAGCTGTGCTAGATGTGCAGCTTGTGAGCGGTGCATCAGGCGTGTGCGCCACGCGGGAGAGGCGCGCGCGGCCTCAGCTGGGGGCGGGAGCTCCACCTGAGGGAGAACGTAAAGGTCCTCGGCCGTGCGCGCGCATGCGCGAGATCAGTAGCCGCCGCGGGAAGCGGAGGAGAAGGGAGATCCCGCCCGCGGCGGCGAGAAGGCAGAGCTGGAGCGGGGGTGAGTAAAGTCACGGGGGGAACCCCTTTAGAGAGAGGTGTTCACCCGGACCTTACAGTACCCCCCTCCTTGAGGAGCGGCCTCAGAACGACTCCAATATGGCTTTTGGGGAAATTTGGAGTGAAACAGTCTCAGCAGTCTGGGGGCATGTATTTGATGGTAGGGTACCCAAGATCTTTCCTCTGGGCCAAAGCCCTTCCAGTGAACCAGGTATTGTACCGAACCCCTCGTCCTCCTGGAATCCAAAATAGACTGGATTCGAACTCTTCCTGTCCCTGAACTATGACTGGTTAGGGTCAATCGGTGTCCTATGGAACCGTGGACTCTGGGACACAGGTTTCAGCAGTGACACATGGAACATGGAGGGTATCCTCATGGATGGAGGAAGTTCTAGACGATATGCCACAGGATTGATCCGTTCTATTACTGAGAATGGACCCAAGAACCTGGGAGCCAGTTTGTGGCTTGGAGTCTTCAGTCTAATGTTCTTGGAGGAGAGCCAGACCTTATCCCCTGGTTTGAAGACTGGTGCCTGACGACGGTGACGATCTGCCTGTGCCTTTTGTCTATGGGTTGCGTTTCTCAAAGCCTCTTGGATCCTTTTCCAGGATTCCTGAAGATCCTTGATTCGGTCATCAGTCGCTGGAACCCCGGAAGGAACTGAGGTGATGGGCAGCTGACCCGGGTGAAAACCATAATTAATGAAAAAAGGGGATTTCAACGTGGAGCTGTTCTTTAAATAGTTATGGGAGAACTCTGCCCACGGAAGTAAATCTACCCAATTGTCTTGTCTGTCTGCGATGAAGCATCGGAGGTATTGCTCCAGAGTTTGGTTCGTTCTCTCGGTTTGCCCATTAGTTTGGGGATGATACCCGGACAAAAAATGGAGGGTGATATCCATCCTGCGAGCGATAGCTCGCCAAAATTTTGAGACAAATTGTTTACCTCGATCGGATACGATGGAAAGAGGAACTCCGTGAATGCGGAAAATTTCATTAACAAAAATGTCTGCCAGGGTAGGGGAATTGGGAAGGCCTTTGAGAGGAATGAAATGGGCCTGCTTGGAAAAACGATCCACGACAACCAAAATGGTGTTCATCCCTTTAGAGGTTGGAAGTTCTACCACAAAGTCCATGGACAGATGACTCCATGGGCGTTCTGGTATAGGGAGGGGTTCTAGAAGACCATACGGCTTTTTATGAGCGGTCTTAACCTGGGCGCAGATTGGACAAGTTTTTACGTACTCTGACTTAGAAGAATGACCCCACTCAAGAATCTTCTTAAGGATGCGTGGAGCTGCATACAGACGGCCAACCAGCACCTTAAGGCCCCTCGGGAGATTAGACTGTGCTGCCATGACCTGATCCAGGATATCAAAAGAGTTGTCCGAAACAATATATTTGGAGGGTAATATTGTTTCGGAGATAACCTCGGAATTATCCTCAAACAGGAATTGACGTGAAAGTGCGTCTGCCTTTTGATTCTTTGAACCAGGAATGTAAGATATGAGATAATTAAATCTCGGAAAAAAAGAGACCATCGAGCCTGACGCGCCCCAAGGCGACGTGCCCTCTCAATGTAAAGTAAGTTTTTATGATCAGTAAAGATCGAAATGGGGGTCTCCGTTCCCTCCAGAAGATATCTCCATTCCTGAAGGGCGAGTTTAATAGCCAGGAGCTCTCTGTTTCCGACGTCATAGTTCCGTTCTGCCGAAGAATTTTTTTTTGAAAAGAACCCACAGGGATGAAGTTTGGCCTGTGGGGACTGTCTCTGAGAGAGAATGGTACCAGCACCGACGTCGGATGCGTCTACCTCTAGGGTAAAAGGAAGCCCGGGATCAGGGTGACGCAAAATAGGAGCAGAAGCAAAAGATTTTTTGAGGGAGTCGACAGCTTGGAGAGCAACAGCAGACCAGACTCCTGTGTTAGCTCCCTTTTTGGTGAGGGCAGTAATGGGGGCCACGGTAGAAGAACAATTCTTGATGAATTTACGATAGTAATTCGCAAATCCCAAGAATCGCTGTATGGCTTTCAGGGAAGTGGGTTGTGGCCATTCTAAGACAGCCTTGAGTTTGACTGGGTCCATAGAGAAGCCAGTGCTAGAAATGATATATCCAAGAAAGGGAATGGAAGAAAGATGAAAAGAACATTTCTCTAGCTTAGCATAGAGATTGTTCTCCCGAAGGCGGGACAGGACTAATTTGGTGTGTTGAATGTGGTCAGAGAGGATTTGGAAAAAATAAGGATATCGTCAAGGTATACGATAACGAAGCTGTCGAGGAAATCACGGAAGATCTCGTTGACAAACTCCTGGAAGACCGCCGGGGCATTGCACAGTCCAAAAGGCATGACTAGATATTCATAATGCCCATCCCGGGTGTTAAAGGCGGTCTTCCATTCGTCGCCCTGACGGATGCGGACAAGGTTATAGGCTCCGCGGAGATCAAGTTTGGAAAAAATTGTTGCCCCCTGTAAACAATCGAAGAGTTCGGAAATAAGTGGCAGGGGGTAACGGTTATTGATCGTAATTTTGTTAAGACCTCTTTAGTCAATACAGGGGCGCAAGGAACCATCCTTTTTCTTAACAAAAAAAATCCAGCTCCAGCTGGAGATGAAGAATTGCGGATGAAACCCTTCCTCAAATTATCCTGGATATACTCGGTCATGGCCTTGGTCTCGGGTATGGATAGGGGGTAAGAACCGCTCTTGGGTAAGGTAGCACCGGGAAGGAGCTCAATAGGACAGTCAACGTCTCTATGGGGAGGTAACACTTCAGAACGTACCTTATCAAAAACGTCCGCCAGGTCCCAGTAGACCGTTGGAAGGGAAGTTTTATACTCTGCGGGTAATTCCACTCCGGCTAACATACGTTTGGGGGGAAGACAGGTCTTAAGGCACTGGGGGCTCCATCGTATGGGCTCCTTACCAACCCAATCTAATTGTGGGTTATGAAGTTGCAGCCAGGGGAGTCCCAGAATTACATCTACCAATGGAGTGTGGATCACGTCCAAGATAATCTTCTCTTGGTGACCGTCCTCCGTGGAGAGGGATAGAGAACAATCTCCAGGGAAATAAAGGCTGGTTGGAGTGGACGCCCGTCTATGGCCTCCAGACCAACTGGAACAGCCTTAGATCGAAAGGGAATCCCATTCCTATAGGCAAAACTCTGATCAATAAAGTTCCCCTGAGACCCAGAATCTATAAATGCAGAGGCGGGGATCAGGGAGTTATTCCAGGCCAGAGAAATAGGCAGCATTATACGATTGGGAAGTACTTTAGAAGAAGAAAGAGGAGAAGAGATTACACCCAACGAGACCCTCTCATACCTTATTGGGTCCTGGCATTTCCTGGTCGCAGAGGACAGCTTACCAGCAGATGACCGGGATGACTGCAGTAATGGCACAGTCCACCATCTCGTCGGCGCTGTCTCTCAGACGCGGATAGCCGATGACCTCCGAGCTGCATAGGTTCGGGCTCATGCATGGGTTGAGGAACGTAATGGACGAGACTGCGGCTGGAAGACCGGGAGGAGTTGGTACGAGGAAGAGCGCGTTCAAGTCTCCTCTCTCGTAGCCGCTGGTCCATGCGGATACAGACCGCAATGAGATCCTCCAATCTGGTGGGTCTCTCCATAGTGGCCAACTGGTCCTTGATGGCATCCGACAGACCCTGCCAAAAGGCTGCTGATAGTGAGCCATCATTCCAGGAGGTCTCCGCCGCGATGGTCCGGAAGTCCAAAGCATACTCGGCAACAGGACGAGTACCCTGGGAAATATGGAAGAGAGAAGAATCTGCCGTAATTTGACGACCAGGCGTATCAAATACTTGCCTGAATTCTCGAAGAAAGCGAGAATAGTCATGTGTCATGGCAGGCTCCCGCTCCCAGATGGGGAATGCCCAGGCTAGGGCCTTTCCGTTCAAGAGAGACATAATATAGGCCACCTTTGAACAAGCAGTGGGGAAGCACAAAGGAGATAATTCAAATTGCATCTCGCACTGATTAAGAAACCCTCTGCACTCGTGGGGATCCCCTGCATAGCGGTTGGGAGCCGGGAGACGAGGATCTACAGCCACGGGAAGACCCGGGGAGGGAAACGCCGCAGTTGCCATGGCAGAGAAGCCTGGGGAAGGCTGCAACGAGGAGAGTCTAGAGAGCTCCTGCGTCATGGAGGCAAGCTGCGCCTCTAGCTGGAGAAGTCGCTGCATGGGGTTTGGTTGCTCAACCTCTTCGGGGTCCATGTCTGTGGGGCTGAGCATAATGTTACGCTGTGCTCACCAAGGACAAGGAGGGACACCGAAACTGAGGTGAGATGGGTAACAAACTGCACCGACAGCTACGGGGACACGCCTGGAAAGTGGAAAATAGGCGTCTGGAACCGTCTGGGAGTATAAGATAAAGTAAGATACTCGCCAAACGAGAAGGGAGGTTCCAGAAGATAGGTGGTACCGAGAGCCTGGGGTCCAGAGCCGGGAGGTAGGTCGGAATCCGCAAACCGAGGTAAAGGGGTCGGGGAGTCCAGGAGGTCAGGATACAACCCAAGGGTAGAAGACCAGAGCGGATCCACAGCCAGGCCGGTTCGGTACGCAAGGGATCACTAAGGAGACAAAGAGACAGGAACTTAGGCAGGCACGACCATGGTTAACACAGGTCATACAAAGATATGCTCAGCCAAAGAATGAATGGCTGAGCAAGGTATAAGTAGGAGGAAGGACCAATAGGGAGAGGGGGAGTAATGAGGGGGCGGCCCCAGGAAAGATAGGGATTGGTAGGGAGGAACTTACCACAGCTGTGCTAGATGTGCAGCTTGTGAGCGGTGCACGCGCATCAGGCATGTGCGCCGCGTGGGAGAGGCGCGCGCGGCCTCAGCTGGGGGCGGGAGCTCCCCCTGAGGGAGGACGTAAAGGTCCTCGGCCGTGCACGCGCATGCGCGAGATCAGTAGCCGCCGCGGGAAGCGGAGGAGAAGGGAGATCCCGCCCGCGGCGGCGAGAAGGCAGAGGTGGAGCGGGGGTGAGTAAAGTCGCGGGGGGAACCCCTTTAGAGAGAGGTGTTCCCCCGAACTTTACAAGAAAAAAACAAAAAGACAGGGCGCACAACGCACATAGTGAAGCACAATAAAAGATAATTTTACTAGAAAATTAAAGGTTCTGCGTACATCAATATAATTAAAATCAAGCAGTGGGTTAGTGGGGTTACCACACAGAAGAAATGATCACAGCTCTCCACTGGAACGGACGCGAGGCATTGGATACCAGCAGACCACATCCAAGGCAGCAGCTTCCGTGAGACCTTCAGTCAGGGTAACCAGATGTTGGGGACCGGTGAAGAGTCCCGTGTAGAAGTCCCGTTATGAGGCTCAGAAGACTCTGTCAGTCCTACAGCAATGCAGCTCCAACTGCATGCCGCTCAGACTCGTGGTGCGCCTTCTGATAATGTCATGGCACTCTCCTCACAGGCAGTGAGGCAAGGTACCGGGAGGCACAAGCCAAGAAAATACTTGACAAACAGTTTGGTCAGATAGATGAACAATCCAACAATCCAACTAGTTTCATAACACATGGTTACTTCATCAGGGTAGACAAAAAACTGAGTGGGTACACAGGATTAAATACCCAGCAGCCTCCAATCAATGATTAGAGTATCATATTACAACACACGGCATTTAGGTAACACATGAATATTCATTAGCAAACCACAAGCTAAGTGTGCAGTTAAAGAAACAGAACATCATAAAACTTACACAATAAAAATACATAATAAAAATACATAATACATATGGAGAAAGTAGCTGAAAGAAAAAAAGCCACAGTTAGAAAAAAGCAGGTGTAGTTATAACACATTCAGAGGAGTCTCAAATAGTTAAATAAAGATCAATATAGGGACCAGATGTCTATATCTTCGTTTAACCCCTTATTGCTCAAAGAGCCTAATTTGTAGATCTATAGAGTTTCCCGATAGGAGAGGTTTTTGATTCTGTCACCTCCCCTCCTATCTTTAGGGACTACTTTAATGCCTTTGAACATTAATTTGGAGGGATCTTTATTATGATAAATAGCAAAATGGCATGATAAGCTATGTTTTTCATAACCATTTCTTATGTTTCTAACATGCTCCTTCATACGGATCTTTAGACACCTCTTCGTACGGCCTACATATTGAAGACCACAGTCAAAGTTAACCAAATAAACCAAATGAGTAGTATTACAGTTTATAAATGAATCGATGGCAAAGCTCTCACCATTCACAAAAGCCTTAAATGTCTTCTTCTCAGGGTGGAGGTGCTTAGAAATCGAGCACCTCCCACATTGAAAATAACCAACAGGTTTATCGCTTATCCAGGAGTTAGAGTTAAATTTAGCCTGAACAAGGCACACATTACTAGGGGCTAGTGTATTTTTTAATTTTTTTGCCCTCCTGTAGATGAATTTCGGAGTCTCTGGAAGACGATCACCTAGGACTGGGTCATTACACAAAATGGCCCAGTGCTTTTGGACAATTCTTTCTATTCTCTTATTAACTGAATTAAAGGTTGTGATGAAAGGTACCTCTATCAAATAACTCTGGTAATTCAAACATTCCTTGCTCTTAGGGATTAGCATAGTGTGTCTATCCATCTGTCTAACTACATCAAGATCTTTACATAAGCTAGCTCTGGGATACCCTCTTTCCAAGAATTTATCCATGAGAATTTGAGCCTGATCCTCGAAGTCCTGTTCCCCACTACAGTTACGTTTGATCCTGATGAATTGGCCTCTGGGTATATTAGCAATCCATGATTTCTTGTGATTGCTATTAGCCATTAGCAAATTATTAGCATCAGTTTCTTTAAAGAATACTTTAGTGGAGATGTGACCATCTTCCTGTGCTGTCAGTTTTAAATCTAGAAAACTCATGCTAACGGGATCAGAGGTAAGTGTAAACATTAAATTCTTATTATTATTATTCAGAGAGGCAAGGAAAGAGCCTATGGAAGAATCATCCCCCTCCCATACGCAAAGGATATCGTCGATAAAACGACACCAGATAATAATATGCTGTCTGTAGGGGTTGTTGTTCCAAATGCTCTGAGATTCCCATTGCCCCATATACAGGTTTGCGAAACTGGGTGAAAATCTTGTGCCCATTGCAGTTCCGCAAACCTATATAAAAAACTCTGAAAGAAACATAAAGTAGTTGTGGTTAAGTATAAAATTAATAGACTTCAGAATAAATTCTGTATTCAAATGTTGTAGTGAGGTGTCAGCCTCTAAAAAAGATCTAACTGCCTGGAGTCGTTTATCATGTGGAACGTGAGTATAAAGAGCCTGCACATCACAGGTTATATGTGCTCTTCCACTCAAAATCCTGAAAAATGTTCAAGACAGAGGTTGTATCCTTTAAATGAGAAGGCAACATACTCACATAAATCTGCAGGAAAAAATCCACATACTGCGAAAGATTCGCAGTAAGGGAATCTATTCCCGAGATTATAGGACGCCCAGGTGGATTCATGATGGACTTGTGGACCTTTGGCAAATGATAAAATATTGGTATTTTAGGGGAGACAGAAAACAAAAAATCAAATTCAGTCTGCATAATAACAGTGTTAATCAAGGCTTCATCTAATAATTCTTTTAAAAGAATAATGAACTCACTTGTTGGATCTTTAGATAATACTCTATAGCAGGAGGTATCATAAAGGAGGCGGTGGGCCTCCAGTTCATAATCCTTACGATTCTGGAGGACAACACCACCCCCTTTATCGGCCTGCCTAATAATAAGCTTCTCATTACTTTTCAAAAATTTGAGAGCTAAATTCTCCTTCAGACTAATATTGTGTCTAATGTCTCCCGATTTATATGTCTTGACCAATTTAGAAAAGTCATTACTGACCATGTTAAAAAAGGTATCAATATGATTTCCCTTGGAATGGGCTGGATAAAATTTAGACCTAGCTTTGAATGGAGTATGTTTACAAACCAAACCCTGTGTTGGCATATCTGTAATCTCCACATCACACTCCTTATCAGCCAACGTTGGCGGAGCTTCACCATCGATTTTGACAAAATGTCTCTTTAGAGTCATGTTTCTCACAAATTTATGTAGATCTGTGTATAATTGAAACCCATCTGGGCCACTAGATCTAGAGATTATTTAGTACAGATTTTTGGTCTTCAGTTAAGATAACTGTGGATAAGTTAAAGATTCCTATATCTAGGGAGATCCTAAGTCTACACTTGAGTCTCTCCTCTTTGACCCTGGATCCTCCTCTCGTTCCTCGTCTCGTAACATTCTTTTTATTTTCACTACAGGGCTGTCTATTAACTCTCGTTTCTTCTCTTTCTTCTTCTCTATTGGGGGAGAGAATCTGCTCCTGAGAATTTCTAAAAAACGAGAGCCAGACGGGGACTCTCTAACCGGATCCTTATTTTGAGTTTGAATTTCTTTAAGACTTCTCTCTTCTCTTTTGTGGTCAGATCTATTAGTAGAGGACTGGGATTTATAATTTTGATCTTTGTTTTTATCATAATAGTTGTTCTTTTTATGATCAGGGGGGTGGTTACCATATCTGTGTCCCTTTCTTTCATCTCTAGATCTATTTTGATGATTATCTTGTCGTTTATTATTAGACCATCCACGGTGTCTTGGGTGTCCCCTTTGACCGGATCCTCTGTTTCCGGAAGTATGGGGGCCCCTTTTGGCACCGTGATGGGGGACATAAACTTTATCCACCACTCTTCCCCTTTCTCCATTTTTGGCCCAGTCTCTCTGTCTCCCATTATCATAGTCTGCTTTATCTCTCATAAACTTGAGGTGTTTATTTTTAACAGTCTCATCTCCTATATTTTCTAACTTGGCTAATAATTCACATTCAATCTTGGAGTAGTATTTATCAATAACAATTGGCTCCATGATTTTAATCCCTTTTAAAATTTCTTTCTCTATTAATAAAATAGATTTATTGCGTTCAAAAATAATTAGACGCATTAAATCATTCGAACACTCATCAAGTATTCGGTTCCATTCCTTCATGAAATGCTCATCATCTTTACCAAACGTAGGTGGCTTGAGAACACGTAGCCCTATAGGGATCCTCTTACAGTCAAGATATCTCTGTAGAGATAGGGGTGAGGGAGCCTGCAGATTTGAGGGGGCTGCCCTCCAGCTGTTTCAGGATCTCTCCCCTATAACTCTGGCCCGGCGCAAGAAACTCCAGCCGGTCACGAAAGTACTCCATGACAGGGCCATCCGTTATAGATGGACCTTCCCGTTCGGCCTGATGGTCATCAGGAACGGGAGGGCCATCTCCATAAAGGAACCCGAAGAGGGTAATGACTTTCTCCAAAAATTGGGGGTGAAGGAAGGCCCGGCGCCGGGACCCCGGCGGGAACTGGAGCCAGACATGGAATGGCAGCAAGTCGCCACCTCCAAAAAAAAACGGGAAACGGCGGAGGCTGAGAAAGAGTGAAAGGCCATGAATAAAAGACACTTTCCCTGGTTCAGTTGCCGAAGTTACGGCGCACGTTCTAGCCAAGATGGCGCTGTTACCCTATAGTACACAGTTCAGAGGAGTACGAGGTCTCCTACTGCCCACCCCTACGAAGACGCCCCAATAAACCCCCATGTTGCCTCAATGGTGCTACACGCGATGACAAAGGGAGCGGCAACCTGCAATGCAAAGATGTCCAAGCACTTACCTGAGATTACGGCCGAGTATGGAAGACTGCACCCCGGGAGAAGACCGTGGAACGCACGCTCAGGAAGATGGAGGCACTCCTGCTCGTGGCGGGCTAAAAGGACAACACCGGATGAAGAAGCACTCAGCGCGGGAAGACAAGGCGAGAAGACGTCTGCCTCCGAGGACGTCCGGCGGCAGAATGGCGGAAACCGGATGGACGTCACCGGATGTGGATGGGCGGCCATCTTGGTTGAGGCATAACACGGCTGGCACTGGAAGTGGGCAGCTGACACGCCGCAGCGCGGACACGACACCAGCGACAGAGGGGGGGGTCCCTTAGGAGCATGAACCGGTCGGTATGAGCAGCACACAAGCACGCAGAGCAGCAAGGGATCCGGGGGGGGGGGGGCGGGGAGCCAGGGCCAGCAGCCATCACAGGCCCACGATATGGGAAGACCACCGGGTAAAATAGGAAACTAATCCAGACAAGCCCCAGATAAGCCCCAGTAAGGCCACAGGCAGCATACGGCGGCAGGGAAAAGGGAGACCAAAAAGCGCACCAGCACAAACCTGCATTTGAGCGCTTCAGCTATTTTCCATATTGCAGCATACGGCGGCAACATAAACACACAGGCCAGACTAAGCGTCTCCCATGGGCACAGAAAAATGAAGGAGAGCCCACCCATAGGGGTAGGCATCTAACTGGCAACCCCCAGCAAGAAAGGATAAGGAACCCTTTTAGTGTCAAATACCCAGCAGGCGTAGTTAGGGATAAGAAGGAAAAGATGGTTCTGTATAAGAGCTCCCTAACAAAAACTGGAGAATACACTTGCACCCGCCATGTCCTACACGCGAGATAGCTGAGGCAAGGCTGGAGAAGGGGGAGAGTGGAGGGGCAGGCATACAAAGAGGGCAATCAGACACATGGGCTGGAGGAGCTTGGCGTAGGTCAAGGGGCCAGAACAGGTTATAGGGAGTGCTGAGTTTATGCATCGTTGATAATGCGGATGTTGTTGTTAATACTGTTTCTTGTTTGGAGGCGGGGGGAGGTAGCTCCACGCCCACCATCGTCATGGGACTCCACATGGGTACCTGGGGAGCAGTCCTCAGGGGGCTCATGCAAGAACCCACTGGGCCGGCAATCGTGGGCCAGGAGCAAGTTAGCAAGACCAAATGAAGAAATGCCCAGACCGGAACCCCAGGAGGGGCAATTCAGGTGGCTGCAGGGACTCAACCCCAGTGGCATACCGAATGTTTTATTTGTCTTTGTGTTGTTTTTTCTATGTTCCCCGTGTAAGTTCCCTTTTGTTTCCCCCCCGCACAGGCCAAAGGAGCACGTGAAAGACCTGGGAACCAGAGGTGCCACCTGAGAGATAGAGGTGCCCCGGTCTACACACAAGCCTACATCACAGGGCGATACCCAGAAAACACAGATGGGTAGGGATTTCACAGTGATTTCACACAATGTGAAGGGTTTTAACAGCCCCCACAAAAGACGTTTGGCCATGACTGATTATAAAAAAAGTGACACCGATATCATCCTACTACAGGAGACACATTTTTCTAAAGATAGCTCCCAAAAATACATAGACAGCATATACCAAACCTGGGTCTCAGCGGCAGCTAACAAAAAAAAGAGAGGAGTCGCGATTCTGGTACACAACCGCCTAGCACTGGATATTAAACTCACTAAACGGGATAGCAATGGTCGGTTCATAATAGTGGTGGGTGCTATCCGAGGGCAAATTCTCACATTGGCAAACGTATACGCTCCCAGTGACCGAGCTGACACCTTTATGGATAGATTCATTACGATCCTAAACAAAGTAGCGCAGGACGGTATAATACTAGGAGTGGACTTTAATCTCACGCTGGACCCGCACGCAAACGGATGCACTCCAGGTGGGCTCAAACACCCGAAAAGCAGAGCCGCTTGGGTCCGAGGCTTAAAAACCAATAGATTAGTTGACATATGGAACGAGCAGCACCCAGGCAAAAAAGAATACACATTTTACTCACACCCACACGACCGCTACAGCAGGATAGATTACTTCTTTGTGTCCAACAGAATGGTCTCGCAGATCTCCCACACGGGAATCCATGATATTTCATGGTCCGATCATGCACCTGTAGAGCTGCGGTGCACTGATTTCAGACTGGACAGACCAGGAGCGACATGGAAACTCAATGAGTTACTAATAAAAATCCCCGAGATCAAATAAAAAGTAGGGGATAAAATCAGGGAATATTTCAACGAGAACGTTGGTAGCGTGACGTCTCAATCTACTCTATGGGAGGCCCAAAAGGCGACACTACGAGGTGAGCTCATAGGGATAGCGAGTAGGCGGAAGAAAGAAAGGGAACATAGGATTAAAACCCTACAATCTGAATTGACAGCCCTATCTGCCCTCCATAAAAATAACAAACAAGCAAAGACCCTAAAGGCCTGGCTTGATACTAAAACGAAACTAAATTTACTAATGTCCTCCCGAGCTGAGAAGGAGATGACCTGGTCCAGGCGTAAATTTTATGAAAAAGCGAACACGCCAGATACCCCACTTGCCAATAAACTTAGGAATGCAAACCGTAACTTTCATATCCAGGCTATTCGGACAAAAAAAGGTGACCTCACTTCTGATCCCAAACAAATCGGGGAAGAGTTTAAAACCAACTAAGAGGCCCTCTATGATATGGCAAAGGTCTCCCATTGTGAGACCACTCATACTCAGCTAAAAACATTCCTAAAGGGAGCGAACCTACCCAGATTGGGCAGGGAGGAAAGGGACGCGCTACAGGAAGATTTTTCGGGTGAGGAAATATCAGAGGTAATTAAAACACTGAAGCCATCAAAAGCCCCAGGCCCAGATGGCTTCTCTAATCTTTACTACAAAAAATTCCAGAAAATTCTAGTGCCTCACCTGGTGAAACTGTTTAACTCATTCCTAGAGGGTGCCCCTATACCTGGCCAAATGCTACAAGCGTCTATATCAGTGATCCCCAAACCAGGGAAGGACCCAGCAGATTGCAAAAGCTATCGCCCAATATCACTTATCAATTCGGACACTAAAATCTTCTCCAAATTGTTGGATAACCGCCTAAACAAAGTTATGCCAAAGCTGGTCCACCCGGATCAAGTAGGGTTCATATGCGGGAGGCAGGCGGCAGACAATACTAGACGGATCATAGATCTAATTGATTTGGCGCAACGAAAAAAAATCCCGTCTATGGCACTTAGTCTGGACGCCGAGAAAGCCTTTGACCGGATTGATTGGCCCTACCTCAGAGAGACGCTTGGGGAGTTTGGCATGGGGGGAGAATGTTGGGCACCATTCTAGCTCTCTATCGGGAACCGAAGGCGAAGGTCAGGCACCAGGGCTTCCCTTCGGAAGAATTCCTGATACGGAGTGGCACCAGGCAGGGATGTCCCCTGTCCCCACTTATTTTCGCACTATGCATAGAGCCCTTGGCGGCGCACATCCGTAACAGCCCAGACATAGCAGGAATACAAATACAAGAACAGTCACACAAGGTGGCCCTGTACGCAGATGATATTATCCTAATGTTATCAAAGCCCCTTACCTCCCTGCCGAATGTTTTTAGCTTGCTGGGCAAATTTAAGAAGATCTCGGGATTCAAAATTAACCAAACCAAATCAGAAGCGTTAAATATAAACATGCCAAAGGTCACTGAAAAATTAATTGACCTGAATTTTAACTTCAAATGGCAAGCCTCCTCCATTAAATACCTAGGGATTGATATCACCAAGGACTATAGCGCCCTATATAAAGCCAATTACCCCAGACTGATAAGGACTCTGAAGGAGGATCTCAGAAACTGGTCAGGCTACGCAATTTCATGGATCGGCAGGATCCAGAGCCTCAAGATTAACTTCCTTCCCAGAATCTTGTATCTTTTTCAGACCCTCCCGATACAAGTGGCCAGGGATGACATCCTCCGGTTACAGTCCTCCATGGTGAAATTTGTTTGGGGTAACAAAAAACCACGCATTAAATCTAGCACATTAGTTAGACCAACAGTAAGAGGAGGACTGGCGGTACTTTGCTTGATATCGTATTTCAGAGCGGCCCAATTAACCCAAATTATACAGTGGCACATGCATCCTAACCTGCGTAGATGGGTTGAGCTAGAAAAAGCATGCTGCGCACCTGTAGACCTACAAGACTTAATTTGGCTACCAAAAAAGGTACATGGGACCATGGGAGAGCCGCTGGCCGCACTGAGTAGCTCGTTGGCAACTTGGGAGGGTACCAGATATAGATGTGTTCTTACTGCTCAGCACACTTTAATGACCCCGTTTGTGGGGAACCCTGATTTCGCTCCGGGCCTGCCGAGCAGGAACCTAGTCGCCTGGAAAACAAAGGGCCTCACGACGCTACTACATCTGGAGGGAAGACAATCAATAAAATCCTTTGACCAAATGAAATCAGAAAAAGGGATGCCAAATTCTGAATTTTTTAGATACCTCCAGATAAGAGCATTCTACACTAAGATCCCACAACACCCCCGGCGTACAAATTTTGAGCAGCTGTGTTCAAGAGGAACGGACAACACGGGACATACTTCTAGGATTTACAGAGAGGTGGTCTGTCCTGGAACGGATGACGGCATTAAACTGAATTATAGAAACAAATGGGAATCGGACTTAGGGGAGACATTAGAAGACGCAGACTAGGCCACAATAGTACTGGCAGCAGCTAAAAGCTCCATATGCACTACTTTGAAGGAGAATGCATATAAGGTCCTAATGCGGTGGTACCTTACCCCAATGAGATTGGCAAAGTTTGGAAAAGATTACTCCCCATTCTGCCCGAAACAATGTGGGGAACAAGCAGACTTGCTACATATGCTGTGGGATTGAACCAGAGTGGCTCCTTTGTGGGAGGAAATCCAAAATTGGCTACAGAGAATTCTCGGACTTGTGGTCCCCTTGGATCCCTGGTTGTTCCTGCTGGGCAGGCGCACGCAGGGGCTGAGCAGACCGGCACAGAAATTGATTGCACATTTTGCAACAGCCATGAGGTGCAAAATCGCAGCATTATGGAAGCAACCAGATTTACCCACAATTACGAAAATTCGGAACAGAATTTGGTATGTTTGCCGGATGGAGCAACTGACGAGTCTGGTCAATGACACCGGCACAAACTTTCTAAAAGTCTGGGCCCCGTGGCTGGCCCAATCAGATATCCCCGGGGTAGACGCCACCAATCACCAATATATTGCTTTGATAGATTGAGATGCATTCTCCGCTGAAGCAACGGTACTGACAGTAACCAGACGGGGTACAGGTAGGGGTGACGGTAGAGTGAGATAGGGCTCCCTAAAATGGTCCCGCACCAAGCGGATGCGACACCGGAAGAGGAAAAAGAAGATAGGCGCTCCTTGTGCGGCCTCTCCCCCTTCCCCCCCTTCTCCCCCCCCAATTGTCTGTGCTGTCTGTCCTGTCTGTCAGTTGGTCTTCCTTGTAAGTCCTAATTTGTTCAGAGCGGGAAAGAAGGAAAAAGGGACTATGGACACCAATGTATGACTATGTGTTGTTAGACAATGTTTGATCTGTACCATGCCCCAATAAAAAAAATTCTGTTGGAAAAAAAACAATACATGCTGTACGGGTATAGAATACACATATGTACTGGATTACATATAGAATAAATGCATACTTTTTATTTTTCGGGTTTATTATACAGTATATATAAAAAAAGTATTGTATACGGTCTGAAAACAACAGCATACTGTTTCAGGTTTTCTATCCTAATCAATAACAACGGCCACTAAACTGTAGACTCCGGTACGTGTTTTTTTTAAATCAGATTCAGCAATGTGCAGGCACAAAAGCGATATTATCCATCGAAATCCCTCCATTTGTCGTTTTCCGCATGAGATGACAAAGTTTTCTTTTCTGAGGAAAAAAAAGTTAAAGTTTTACTGTAATGGTCAGTCAGTCCCCTAAAGAAGTTCCCACAGTCAGTCCCACCAATAATTTTCTCGGGGGGCGTCTCCTGTTCACATGCGCATGCGCCTACTGTTGATGTGATGACACGCATATGCGTTTCAAGAAGGTTCTAATACGCATGCACCTAGTGTTCCACCAATTGTTCAGTATCTACTGTAGAAGCTGCTCAGCCAATGATATTGCTTACAGGAGACTCGCTTGACTGTGTATTGATATTTCAAAAACAGAATAAAATACGGCAACATTACTCACCATAGACTTTGCCAATCAGCTGGCGCCGAGCCACTGGCAGTCCCGTATTCTTGATCATACACATAGTTGACAGGTGACAGTGGGACTACTATACCTGTAGTCAGCTGATGAGGCTGGAAATCGCTTAGGTACATGCAAGCGTGCTGGAATCTGTATGCGAAATCCAGCTCAGGCTGCAGGTATCCGGGCGGGGACAGACAGCAAGGGTTGCCGGTCACCAGGTTTTCACTGACGGTCGGACTGTTATTGAAAGCCGGTGCTGGTGCTGGTGCTGGTGCTGGCACATTGCTTGCCTGCGACTGACGTTTCTTAGTTGGTTTTAACATGGCCTTTCGCCTTTTGAAGTCTCCATGATCATAGATACGGGAAAAACCCGGTGATACACACCAATACCCTCCAATAACATCGGGATCAATACGAAAAAAACATGGATCGATACATATCTTTTTCCTTATTGCACGCTTCCACACACGAGCATCTGGTGAAAATTTGTAAAGGTCATAGTTTTCAATAAAATACTGATAAATTTGAACAACTGTTGGCATCTTATCATCTGTTGCATTAATCGCGGCCCACATTAAATAAGCGTACGTTCTGTCGGGTTTTTGGAACACGGACTGTAGTTGTGCACTCATCTTGGAACTCTCAGGACAATAGGACACCAGACACTGCGCGTTTAGTTTTAATATGAAAAGCCTAAATTGATACATTATTGTAACTTCTTCAGTCCCAAGGCCAATTTACAATGGACCACTGTGGTATTCTTTTAAACACCTGCAAGTCGACACATTACTGAGGCGCACGCGTATTACAATTCATGAATATCTGCCATCTGGCGGATACGCGAAGAATTGCAACCAATTAAATCCTAACCATTATCAATAAACACATCAACCGCGTATCAACCGCGGGTGTGAATGCGGTATGAATGTGGTCAGAATGCGGCATGAACGTGGTGAAGTGCGGTGAAGTGCGTGGTATTCGGAAAAAATCCCGAAAAAAATCGGAGATGTTGGAGAATAAAAGGGGCCGCGGCTGTATCAAACAGTTCCGAAATCAGAGGAAGGGGATACCGTTTTTTGACAGTAATGAGATAGAGGCCCCGGTAGTCAATGCATGGTCTCTGGGATCCATCCTTTTTCTTCACAAAAAAGAAAACGGCACTGGCGGGTGACGAAGAGTTGCGAATGAATCCCTTCTCAAGATTCTCTTGATGTAGGTTGCCATGGCTTCAGTCTCTGGTAGAGACAAGGGGTAGGACTTAGACTTTGGCAGGACGGCACCAGGGACCAGATCAATGGGACAATCATAGGGTCTATGAGGAAGCAGGACCTCTGACTGAGACTTTCTGAAAACATCTATGAAATCAGCATATACTTCGGGAAGAGTGGAGTTGCTATCAGAAGGCGTTTCCATTCCTGCAATAACTGTGGCAGGAGCTATGAACGGTCTGTCTCTGGCTCCCATTGAATCAGTTTGCAATCCCTCTAATCTATGCATGGATTGTGATGCTGTAACCAAGGTAACTCTAGGATAACTGAAACATCAGGAGAGTGTATTACATCAAAAGAGATGATCTCGGTGTGAGTACTGGCAGATAAAGTGAGAGGAAGTGTCTCTAACGTGATGAAAGCTGGTTGCAACGGACGTCCATCAATAGTCTCGAGTCCAATTGGTGCTTTCTTGGAGATAAGAGAAATCTTGTTACGGGTGGCGAAATCTTGGTCCACAAAATTACCACCGGAGCCTGAATCGAGAAAATCAGCAGTAGTTACACGAAAATTCGGGCCTTCAAGCGAAACTGGGAGAATAATAATTTTAGGGGGTTCCTCTTTAGAGAGGGAGCGAGAAAAAATTGATCCGAGGGTAAGTCCCTTTAGCATGGCTGGTCCCGTTTGTTCCTTGGGCCTCAAAGGACAAAAACGTACCACATGATCTGGTGATCCACAATAATAGCATAGGTCCTCATTCTGGCGGCGAACCCTCTCGGCCGTCCTGTCGGGAGTACGGATCCGCTGGCTGCCGATCTGCATGGGTTCCACAGCCTCAGTGTCAGGAATCGGCGTTCTCCGCACTCCCCACACAGAGCACTCTCTTCTCACAGGGAGCACCTGGACACACAACTCAACCCTACCTTACCGGTCTCCGCGGCTCGCCGCCCCTGCCGCCGTCGCGGGATCATTCCCCTCGGCAATTCTTCTGCTGAGCGCCAGGCGCGCCCACGGCCTCCCGCGCGCACACCTGCAACCTCCTCTGGTGCGGTCCACGCGCGCACACGCGTTATAGAGCGCGCTCATTCTGCACACTCTTCTTCCTTTCCCCCGGACCTCAGGCTCCGGCCCCGCACGACGCACGGGCATACTCAGGTTACCAACAAGACTCACCTGGCTTGTTATGCCTGCACCAATCTGCAGTGTCTCCCTGTAGCACTTCCTGTCCCGCCTCCGTGCATGATTGGATCTCCCTGCTTTATCTAGCTCCTCTCTGCTCTCAGTCTTTGCTCGACATAGTCTCTGTATGGAAGTACTCCTGGATTCTCTTAGTGTTTTCTCAGGTTCTGATGCGGCTCGTAAGACTACCACCCCTGGCTCTCGATCTCGGCACTCCTTGGACAACGCACACTCTGGTTACCCCTTGAACACGGCTTGGACTACAACCTACCTCCACTCTCCACTTCCTGACCTCGGCAAGGCATTCTTCACTCTATGTCTTCAACTGGTTCTCGCAAGAAGGTAGCCTACATTTATAACCTCCTCACTGGCAGCGCCCTGGCTTGGGCTTCCCCGGTTTGGGAGCAACGTTCTGACCTTACCCAAGATTACCCGGCATTTAAAGCCGAGTTCCAACAAGTATTCGATTCCCCCGCTCGTCGGGATATGGCATCTGTTTCTCTTGTCCAGATCACTCAGGGACGGCGAATGGTGACACAGTATGCTGTGGAATTCCGGACTCTAGCAGCCGAGACTAACTGGGGAGAAGAGGCTCTCGTCTCCGTATTCTGGCAAGGCCTGGCAGATCCCATCAAGGATGAATTCTCTCGCCAATCCAGGCCGGATCAATTGGAGGTCCTCATTGATTTGGCCGTCCGAGTGGATCAACGTATCCAGGTACGCCGCTCAGAGCGTCAGCGCACTCGCTTCCATAACTTTCAAGTTCCTTTCTCCAGTACTCCCAGCAGCACTCCTGCTCTCCCAAGTGCTACCACACCTCTTCGTCCTGCACTGGAGTTGCCAGAGCCAATGCAATTGGGGGTACAACGCATCCGCACACCGATACGGCAGTTCCGCCACGCCGGGGGATTGTGTTTCTACTGCGGATCCATGGAGCATCTGGTTCAGGAGTGTCCACTGCGTCCGGGAAACGGGAACACCCAGTGAGTACAGAGGGGCTCTCTCTGGGTGTAATGTCTCCACGTCCCCTTCATAAAGGTGAACTCCCTAAGAAACTTACATTTCCAGTCTCCCTTTCAGGCGATAAGTTCCAGACTTCTACCGCCGCTTTCATTGACTCAGGAGCTGGAGGAAACTTTGTGGACCTTGAATTCACCAGGTTAAACCGCATACCACTCGTGAGGAAGAAAGTTCCCATCGCACTCGTCGGTATCGATGGACGTCTTCTTACCCCGGCACACATCTCCTTAGAGACGGTCCCCTTGCTTCTGTCCTCACATCTGCACAAGGAGATCTTAGTTCTCGATGCCATTCATGCTCTTGGGATACCCATCACCCTTGGTCTTCCTTGGCTACAGCTTAACAATCCTCTCATTGACTGGACTTCCTCTAATCCCATCTCCTGGAGGCCGAGGTCAGGTAAGACTAATCAACTGTTGGCCAATACCTCTGTTCCTGAGGTTATTCTACCTTCTGTTTACCACCAATTCCGGGACGTTTTCAATAAGGTACAATCAGACCTTTTGCCGCCACACAGGACTTACGATTGTCCGATCGATCTGGTTCCAGGTTTCTCCCTACCCAAGTCCAAGACCTACCCCTTGTCGTTACCAGAATTTTATGCTATGGATGAATATATCCAGGAGAATCTCAAGAAAGGCTTTATTCGTCACTCCAATTCCCCAGCAGGGGCTGGGTTTTTCTTCGTCAAGAAAAAGGACGGGTTGTTGAGGCCTTGCATCGATTACAGGGGTTTGAACCACATAACTATTAAAAATCGTTACCCCCTTTCCCTTATTACCGAACTGTTCGGTAAATTACAGGGGGCCAAGATTTTTTCCAAGTTGGATCTACGTGGTGCCTATAACCTGGTGCACATCAGGAAGGGGGATGAATGGAAAACGGCCTTCAACACGCGTAGCGGACACTACGAGTATCATGTAATGCCTTTCGGCTTATGTAATGCTTCCGCTGTCTTCCAGGATTTCATCAACGACGTCTTTCGTAAGGTACTCAATATCTTTGTAATAGTATACTTGGATGATATCCTGATTTTTTCCAAAGATCTCCAGGACCATATACGTCACACCTCCTACGTCCTTTCCCGTCTCCGTGAACACCATTTGTACGCCAAGCTGGAGAAATGCACCTTTCATCAGACCTCTACTCCGTTCCTGGGGTACATCATTTCCGATGTAGGTTTTATGATGGATTCCGGTAAACTTCAAGCAGTTACTGAGTGGCCAAGACCCAATTCTCTCAAGGCCATACAACGTTTTTTAGGATTCGCTAATTACTATCGTAAGTTTATACGTAATTTTTCTACCATTGTGGCACCTCTCACTGTGCTCACCAAAAAAGGAGCTGATCCCTCTGCTTGGTCATCTGAGGCCCTCTCCGCCTTCGAGACACTCAAGGAAGCTTTTATATCTGCACCTATTCTCCGTCATCCCAACATTGAACTTCCCTTCGTCCTGGAGGTCGACGCTTCTGATTGCGGCGCTGGAGCCGTTCTTTCTCAGAGACCCACGCCTCAAGTTAAGTTATATCCCTGTGCATATTTTTCCAAGAAATTCTCATCTGCCGAGAGGAACTATGACGTGGGTAACAGGGAACTTCTGGCCGTGAAGATGGCTCTTCAAGAGTGGAGGGGTCGAAAGAGACGTTTACTATTCTCACGGACCACAAGAACCTTCTTTACATAGAAAACGCTCGACGCCTTGGTCCACGACAGGCTCGTTGGGCTCTTTTTTTTTCTCGATTCGATTTTCATCTTTCCTATATCCCCGGGACCAAGAACGTAAAGGCAGACGCACTCTCCCGAATACATTCTTCTGAAGAGAGACCAGAGGAACCTTTGGAGACCATCCTTCCACAGGAGAAGATCCTCGCCACGTCTTCTTTCAAGAATCTTGACAAGATTTTGCACTCCCAGAGACGCATTCCCAAGGACTTGGTCGTTCCCGACAACAAACTCTTCGTACCTTCCAAATTTGTTCCAGAGGTCCTGTTTTGGGGTCACTCCTCTAAATCTGCAGGTCATCCAGGTTTTAAGAAGACTACTGATCTCATTCGTCAGAATTTCTGGTGGCCAAGGATGTCTCAAGATATTCTGGAGTTTACTCGCGCCTGTCCCACGTGCGCTCAAAGCAAGACTCTTCATCAAAAGGCTCAGGGTTTTCTGTTACCTCTTCCAGTTCCCGACAGCCCCTGGTCCCACATTTTGATGGACATCATCGTGGACTTGCCCAGGTCCAGAGGAATGAACACTATCTTGGTGGTCGTGGACAGGTTCTCAAAGATGTCTCATTTTATTCCACTTAAGGGATTACCCACCTCCCCCGCCCTTGCTGATATCTTTATGGAGCAGATTTTCCGGATTCATGGGATTCCTTCGTCCATTGTTTCTGACAAAGGTTCTCAGTTCGTATCCAAATTTTGGAGAGCTTTCACGAAGAGATTGGGCATCTCTTCTTCTTTCTCTTCCGCCTATCATCCTCAGTCCAATGGACAAACGGAGAGAATCAATCAATCCCTGGAGAAGTAATTGAGATGTTTCATATCCGATTTCCAGGATGATTGGGCTCAACTCCTTTCTTGGGCAGAGTACGCCGTCAATTCTGCCAAAAACGAGGCCACCCGGGAGTCGCCCTTCTTTATAAATTATGGGTTCCACCCTCCCTGTCTTCCCACCCCCAACATCGCTTCTGGAGTACCAGCCGTAGATGAACGCATTTCTTCCCTCCAAACCGCATGGTCCAGGATTCAGTCTACCCTTCTCGACTCCTCCCGCAGATCGAAACTACAGGCCGATCGTCGTCGTTGTTCGGCAACCAGTTACAAGCCAGGGGATTTGGTATGGCTCTCCTCTAAGAATATCCACCTCAAGGTACCATCTCCAAAATTGGGAAGTTGGTGTTCATGACGCCGCTCCTGGAGGCGCTGATCAACGCGTATGCACTGTGCGATCAAATCCTCCAATGCTTGGTGTCGGGGCTGGACTGCAAGTTCATCCTTTACAGATTCGGACAAACCTTGCCAAAATACAGCAGTAAGTGCCTCTTCGTTCCAACAAGTCTCTGCTGCGACGGTCCGGAATTCCAGTGCATATTTGGCCACAGACCTACGACCCTGCAACAAATGAACTAGAGAAGAGGCAGCAGTGTCCCTGCAAGCAGGAATATCAAATACCTGCTGGAATTCTTGGCGGATGAGCTGGTAATCCGAGTAGATCTCCGGACGCAGTTCCCAGATGGGAGATATCTCAATGTGGAACCTGCGCTGCAATGCCGAGTCCGTTAGGTATGACCGTATATTGATCCAGAATAAATCCACAACACCATAGGGGGTAATAAGTAAATGATGACACTGATCCTGTGATATGGTTTCCTTAATGGGGAATGTGAGAGTACATGTGCAGAGGTATGCAATGGAGACTGTTTTAAGGTGAAATTAAATAAGGCTTTTATTGTGCCTGTTTCTTTAAAATCATCCAAACGTATGCAAATAAGGGGTCAAACAAAGCTTCTGTTCCACTTGGGAGTATTTCTAGTTAAACCTATGCAGTCAACAACTCCCTTTAGATTAGCATGTCTCCCAGCCCCAAACATATATATTGATATGTGCAGATATACAAAAAGTCTTAGAAAGTAAAGTCTTTCTGTTTCTTGTAGGGGAAGGCTTCTTTGTTCTCCAGGTTTTAGAAGTCCTTTCCCCTGTGTCTTGCTGGCAGCGTGCAGTCTCTGGCAGGCTCAAGACGTCTGTTCCTATGGTCAGTCCCACAACTTGTGAGACTCAGGAAAAATCTCACTTCCTGTCTCAAAGGCAGGCTTTTCTAACAAACCTAATCAGCCAGGTGGTGTTGGTTAATTGACAACCAGCAGTTAACCACCACACTGCTGGATTAGAGGCACATTTCCTGAACAGGGATAAATCCCCTGTTACATACCTCCCCTGTTTGTGGAAAGCTCGGGCTTGCCACGGCCAAAGCCCATCCTTCCACTCTCATTCGAGATATCTCTGTGACTTGAATGGGAGTGGATGGAGGAAGAGAACCCTCAGTCCCACTGGGATTGGAGCCCTTTCTCCAGTTTATTTGTGTCTCCTCCCGAAGGTGCTTGAGATCAGCACTCCTCAGTCGCTCGAAGAGGACTTTTTCCAAGTATAGTCTTTTTACTGCGTGCGCGGTCATGAGATTTCCCTTGCGTCGGGTGCTCCTCTTATTGTAGGCAGACTGTATGGCAACAGTTGCAGAGCGTTTAAAAACAGCTTTTTGAGTTTTCCGCTCGTGAAGCTGTCTCTCTGCACTTTTTCCACTCAATGGAGTTGCTAGTTCAGCTTCTTTGGGATTGAGTTGCAATTCCACATCCACTTCCAGAGAATGTCCCATCTTTTCAGCTTCATCAGCTAAGGATTCTTCTGGTTTTGATTCAGCACGTGTACCTTTTTTTGTTGCCTGTTGGGTGGCTGAAGGTTTTGATAGTGCTTGTTTAGGTGGTTCAAATTTTGCAACCTTGTTTTTCAGACAAGCAGTATTCCCAGCTCTCACTGTACCCTTGTCTTCATGGGTTTTTGTGGCTGTGGGATACTGACGCTTGGTCAGGGTCAATACTTGTCCTTGTAGAACTGTAATCTCATCCGCGAGAGATCCCTGTTTTTTGAGTGCGTCTTGCAAGACTCTTCTCAGGGAATTTATCTGTACACTTTGCTTTCTCTGAGCTTGCTTCCACATTTTTATTGTATTGTGAAGCACTGTGAATTTCTTTGCTCGGGCCAGAATTACTTGTCTCAGTTTCTGGACCTTCTTGTGCTCCCTCTTGTGCCGAGTCACCTGGGCTCTAAGCTTGGCCTCTAGCGATGCTTTGGTGATGCTCAGGGTAACTTTCAGTTTCTCATGCTGCTTTGCGGGGACATACTGGGTAATCAGACGTTCCTGCAGCACTTGTACTTCTTTAGCAGCCTGCAGATTGTCTTCCTGCAGAGTTTGCTGCTTCTCCTCGGCCTTCTGGAGGTGCGTACGCAGACCTTGCAGTTGGTTCTGCAGTCGGTGCTCTGCTTCAAACTTCTCATCTTCCACAAGTTTATTTATTTCTTTAAGCTCGTGCAGCTTTTCATTCTTTTCCTTGACGAGGTCTGTCAAATGAGAATTTTCTTCTTTCAGTTTTAAGTTTTCTCTTTTTGCAGTCTCTGTAATTTTCAGGGCCTCCATGTATCCCTCCTTCCATTTACGCACATCTGCTTTGAGTATGACAGTCTCCTGGCGGGAGACTTTCATATCTAGTTTGAGGGTCTGAAGCTCCTTCAGAGAGACTTTGAGATTCATATTAAGACTGAGGTTAGTTTTTTTTAGAGATATCCAGCTCCTCAGTGAGACTGTGAAGTTCCTTTTTAGAGACTTCCAGTTTTGTGCGGCAGGTGCCGATCTCGTGGTGTGAGGCATCCAGTGCTGTATGGAGTGTATGAACCTCCTTCTGGGATATGTCCACTTCTGTCCGGACACTGTTGACCTCTTGTTGTGAGGCATTCAGTTCTAGGCGAAGACCGTGAACCTCTTGCTGAAAGACTGTAATCTCCTTCTTCAGCGCCTCCTCATACTTCTGCTTCAGCTTAGCCATCATTTTATTGGATTGGCTCTGCTTTTCCACCATGGTGGCTTTTGTAGTGTTTGCAGCATCTAGCTCAGTCTTGAGATCATCCAATTCTGTCCTGGCCAAAGAGTAAATTGTGAGCACATCTTTCTGTAGCTTCACATTATTTTTCTGTAGCTCTGTGTAATCATCTTTCTTTTGTTTCAATTGTTCACGGAGCATATCACAGTCATGCCTGGCATTTTTCAGGGCATCTTCAGGGCTGGTCAAGGGATCGACACTCACTGGTTCTGGCTCCGCTTCCCTGGGATGGTTGGTTGAGGGTTCCTCACTGTTGCCACCGGACAGACACTTCTTTGGGGTACACGACTTCTGCCTTAGGCCCTCTGGATATTCGGCTATCTGCGGGACGAATTCTCCATTTTCTCTAGGCTGCAGGGCAACTCATCCCCCTTTTCCTCCACAGGATCTGCGGACGTGTCTGTTCCTTCCACGGCAAGTGAAGAACCGCTTTTCTTTTTCTTTTTCCGCCTTTTTGTTTTGAATGACTCCGTCCCATCAAGAATACTGGGGCCTCCTTCTTTATTTGATACTTCAGCGGCTTTATTGTATACGCCAGGTTTTCCTTGCAGTTGCGTTAGCTGAAATATTTGGGGATCTGCTGCTCCCACTCTTTCTCCTGCCGATCATATTCGTCATCATAGAGAGTGGTATTTTCGGTTCGTGCCGAGTTCAGGCACCCCCACCATTCTTGGGGTGTTTTGTGGGTGTGACTTGGTTTGGGTTCCCATTAATAGATGTCTTCCTCTTTATTGGACTGGAAGGGCCACTCTTTGTGGGGTAGGGTTCATTACAGGAACGCTGCATCTTGTCCTCCATTTTGGGGCTATCAGGTGTAATTTTCTTCCTGATCTCAGGAGGCGCTATTGCAGCTGTTGCCACTGTATTTGCTAGAACCCCCAATTGTGGTAGTCCTACAGGTGGGCATATTTTGCTTGTAGAGGTCGTAGCTCTAACAGGCATCTCTATAGACTTTTTCTTTCCTTGGGTAAGTTTTACAATATCAGCAGTACTGTGCACGCATTCTCTCTCATTAGGTATACTGGATGTGCAGTTGCTAGGTAAAAACTTCTATTTGCTTTACACCATTTACTTGCTAGGTACAATCCCTCCGCTTCAGCAAAATAATGTGGTTTTCTGCTTGAGTTCAGTAATTTTCAGTCTCAACTTTGGGTATTATGGCATTCACTCTTCACACTTTGGTGCCTGTTTTACTCCCAAGATACATAGACAGACTTTACTTGCAGAAAAAAAAATATATTCTTTGCAGTGGAATATTTCTTTCACTCCCGGCAGGGCGACTCGCCACTCAGCAATTGGCTTTGGGATACCTTTTGCACAGCTCAGCAATTCCTTTTTCCCCGGTAGGGCAATTTTCCCCTCAGCACTTGTTTACTGAAAATTCCCCTGCTTCAGCACAGTCTTGCATACATTTTCACACTTTTCTGCATATACTCCATTCACAGCTGGTAGTTCTATGCGGTGTGGTAGCCTTTACTTGCAGATTCAGTACCGCTCGTGGGTCACCATCTATATTCACTGCTTCAGCGAAACATTTGAAACAACAAACGCCTATTCCTTTTAAGGGCTAACTTACTTCTTGAACCCTGACTACGGCTGGAAGGCAAAACCCCTATTTCAATGACCATATTACACTTTATTGTGATAGGCAAGTAAGGTTTACCTGCTTCAGCAGTCTCTCTCTCTCTCCTCTTGGGATTGGGGAAAGAGTCCATCTGTGCAGTGTAGATTTCCTGCCTGGATGTGTATCCCTTTAATTCTGGTCTCTGCAGCATGAGATCTTTGTTTATGTTGCTCAGGCTGTTTGTAGGCAAAAAGCACAAAAAAATTCACAGGCAATCTCCGGGGCACCTTTTAACTTCAAGGCCACCTCTCGTCCCACTTCTGATGACCATGTGTGAGAGGACATGTGCAGAGGTATGCAATGGAGACTGTTTTAAGTTGAAATTAAATAAGGCTTTTATTGCGCCTGTTTCTTTAAGACAAGAAAATCAACCAAACGTATGCAAATAAGGGGTCAAACAAAGCTTCTGTTCCACTTGGGAGTATTTCTAGTTAAACCTATGCCGTCAACAACTCCCTTTAGATTAGCATGTCTCCCAGCCCCAAACATATATCTTGATATGTGCAGATATACAAAAAATCTTAGAAAGTAAAGTCTTATCTGTTTCTTGTAGGGGAAGGCTTCTTTGTTCTCCAGGTTTTAGAAGTCCTTTCCCCTGTGTCTTGCTGGCAGCGTGCAGTCTCTGGCAGGCTCAAGACGTCTGTTCCTATGGTCAGTCCCACAACTTGTGAGACTCAGGAAAAATCTCACTTCCTGTCTCAAAGGCAGGCTTTTCTAACAAACCTAATCAGCCAGGTGGTGTTGGTTAATTGACTACCAGCAGTTAACCACCACACTGCTGGATTAGAGGCACATTTCCTGAACAGGGATAAATCCCCTGTTACAGGGACCTATATTCCCTAAAGGGACTGGGCAAAGGAAATAATCCCTGCACAGAACCTCATGGGGATGGGCCCTGGAACACTCATATGTCACAAGTGTATATCAGATTGAATCAAATCTGTTACTCACAGTATTGGAGTCTCCCCATCCAGCTGGTGTGTGAAGCGTGTTGCTGCTTGTAGAAGATCCAAGTAAATATCCATATAGAGAAAGGCGCACAGCAAACGTAGAGAGTGGCTCAAAGCTACTAAAAAATAACCTTTATTGGTCCATAAAAGAGAGAGGGAGGTACAAAAACCCTTGGTGCATGAAACATGTAGGAGGATTTTTGTACCTCCCTCTCTCTTTTATGGACCAATAAAGGTTATTTTTTAGTACTGCACCGACACACTTTATTCGAGCAAATACCCAGTATGTACCTGGCAGATACCTGGAATGCGCCGCTCCTCACCTCTGGCAAGCCCCGTTGCGTTTGCCTTCCCAGCCTGGGTTCATGCCTGGCTGACGGGCGGCTGATCTGTTAAATGATAATGATTAGGATTTAATAGGCTGCAATGCTTCGCGTGTCTACCAGATGGCATAAATTCATGAATTGTAATGCAGTATATATATATATACTGTGCAGTATTGCAGCCAGCGGGAATAAAATGCTTCAATCCCTGCTTGGAAAATACCTCAATGCACTCGGGCAGAAAACAGTCACAAACCTCAATACACCCGGGTATACCCGAATTCGTGGGACTAGCCGAGCTCGAATAAAGTGTGTCGCCAGTGTAGCTTTGACCCACTCTCTCCTTTTGCTGTGCGCCTTTCTCTATATGGATATTTACCCAGATGGGAGAAGCCCAGGCCAAGGCATCCCCTGATAAGAGAGAGTAAACATAGGCTACCTTGGTACGTCCGGTAGGAAAGAGGCTTGGAGACATTTAAAACTGAATTTCACACTGGTTCAAAAAACCTCGACAGGCCAGAGGGTCACCCACATATGCTTTAGGCATAGGGATTCTGAGTTCCGAAGGCCGACCGCTTCCAGGTGCGGCTGCAGCTGATGGCGGAGTGGGCTGTAGTGAGAGAGTGGATAGCTGTTGAATCAAAGCGGTAATCTGCGTTCCCAAAGCTTGGATGCATTGCGCAAGGGTCGTAAGTAGTAGGCCCACCTCAGCCAGGTCTGCATTTTGGCCATGCATAATGTCAAGCTGTGCAGCCCGCAGACCAGACCAGTCCCCTGTACTAAGGTGGGATGTAGAGTATACGCACCAACAGCAGGCGGGGCGTGTCCGGGATGTGGCACAGTGGCGTGGCCAGGTCTGGATGTAGATAAAGAATGGTCAAATACTTGCCGAGTCCGAGGATATAGAAAGTTCCGTAGTCAAAATCCGTAGCTGAGTCCGAGGGTCTTAGAGGTTAGAGTAGTCAGTAGGAAAGCCGAGTTCAGGAGCCAGAGGGGGTATTCAGACGAGCCGGGTCAATAGCTGTAGGAAATAAACACAAAGAGAGCACGACACAGGTTCCAGGCAACACAGGTAGTAAGGAGCTATGCAGAGCAAGGAAGTGAAAGCAAAGCAGGATAATTAAAGCGGCAATGACCAATCCGGACGAGGGGCATGGCGGGGGCGTGTTGAGGAGCTGCTCGTGAGTGGCTGAGAGACCAGAAGTAGTAGAGCACAGCTGAGAGTGCTGGAGACGTGGTGAAGACTCCCACGCCGAATGGGGGGCGGAGACAGGCATAATGCGCGCGCTATAAATCCTAGAAGGAAGCGCGCGCTCTGTAACACCAGCGCCAGAATACAAGATGGCGGCCACGACGGAGTTCAAGGTATGTGCTGGGCGGCGGCATGGGTAGCGACAGGGGGCGGGGGCAGCAGCTGCTACAGTACTGGTAGTGGGTAAGGAGGGGTCACGCCGCAAGGGACGTGGCCCCTGATTCCTTACAAAGTTATATTTGAAATTGGCTAATTGGACTTGCATTGAGGGGGAGGTAAGTGGTGGTGTCCCCAAGCAGTCTCAAGGACTCTTGTACATAGTATGTTTTTTCCATCACCACTATCCCCCTCACCCCCTTATCTGCAGATTTAATAACTATTGACTCGTTACTCTCCAGTTGTAATAATGCTGCTTTTTCTTGAATGTTTAAGTTGTCGCGCCGCATTTTATATGTTCGACTTGACAACTTCAGATCTTGGGTTACCATATCCACAAATGTGCTCAATAGATGCCCCTGTGTGAACTTCGGGTAGAACGTTGATTTTTTTTAAAAAAAGACTTTGGGTGGGGTAGTATTTAGAGTACTATCAATTGTACTTAGCAGCATCTGATTGCTAATGGCATCTCTTAAAAAATTCCTTTTTAAGGCCAATTTTCTAGCAAACTTGTGTACATCAATGTACAGGTTAAAACCTTGGGCCCACATACTGGCGCAAAAGTCAAACCATTTCCAATGACTCTACTTTTCCCATTGCTAAGCGAATATTTACTGATATTAAAAACTTTTTTATACTCAATACCAGTTTGTACACAATTTCTTTTAGTGTCCCCTCTTTTTCCCCTGCACCTTTTTTTCTGTTTTTGGTATTCAGGGGTAGCAGAGAATCTAAAGGGTTTTTTACTATCTCAACCCCTGGAATAGATGTTCTCTCTCTTTTCTCCACTTGTCACAGGAGACCAGGTTTATTAACACCTTTTTATACCGGGATCATTGATTGATCAAAGCAAGGTGGTAAAATAAATGTAATTTATTTGAGGAAAAGATACACATAATGTAACACAATTTACAAGCTTAACACACTTACAGGGAACGGAGCTAACGAATAAATCTATCCTCTAAACGAAATTCCCCAAAATTACCTCTGTGGGAACCCTTTTCCTTGATTGGTTGGTACTCACGAAAGTCCTGGAACTGATTTCGGCATGCAATGCCAATCGCAACTGCTATGTTCTCAAAAGCAGGACTTAGAAACTTTTCTGAGTTGAAAATCCTTGAAGCCGGCTAGCGTCTATTTGGTACAGAGCATCTTTGAATTTTCCGCTGTTGGTTTGGTGCTTGGAATCTGTGCTCCTGATTGGCTGCAAGTCCTCTTATGGGTTTCAGTGTCTCCTTCACTAATATCTACAGCCTATCAGAGCGTGGGAATTTTCCTGCCAGACAATCATCGATTTGCCGGTATTTTAAAGACAGGAGGGCACCTTTTCTCAGTCTGTAAAGGGGCATGCGCCAACCTGGTGCCTCTGCCTCTTTGCATACTGAGCCCACCCACTGTCCAGGCTCCACAGAGTCTGGGGTTGGGCAAATGGAAGCCGGATAGCCCTGTATTAGCCCAGGATGTGGGTACTCAAGCAGAACTGCAGTACCCCTCCTGTTCTAACACCTTGGCATCCCTGAGGCTTTCAAGTCCTGACTTCTCACAGACCCATAGGCACCAACTTGGTAGCCATCTGGTCTGCTTGGAATCCATGACTTGGAAATTCCACAGTTCATTTACAGGTTACCAGTACATATACCTATTAAATATAAACCTTTAATAAAATATACTGTCGTGTGTTATGTGTGGTAAAATATATGTCCCTGTTCTGAGGTCAGGGATGGAGTGAGTGTATATAGTACCCACCCTCACTAGCCTGATACTTGGCACACTTTAGAAAAATAACTTTTAAAACTTTTACACACTCAATCCACTCTCAGCTTTATTACTTAGCTGGAGTGCCCCCTGAACCCCTATGCTAGGTGCAGGGTATCTGGGCATGTATCTGGGTACCACTTTATACTAGGGACCCCTCGGTCTAAACAGGACCCCGTGGGTGATCGCAGGTATTCATTAACCCCTTCATGCCGGTTACCTTGTCTGGAAGATGCTGCAGCAGGAATCATGGCGGTGAGTCGCAATAGCGTTTTCAGAGTCTGAGTTTGTCCGGAGCAATGTGCTTGGCGGGATCTGAGAATCTCGATCAATTCCTGGATCCAATTCCTGGAGTATACCATAACTCTGGAACCCTGATACATAGCCACATTCTGTAAAAACTTTCTCTGACAAACCCACTCTGAAACTTACAGCCTAGAAATCTCTCGGTTCCAGCATCACAGGAAAGGTAAAACACACAGAAATCTTTAATGTCGCATAATTTGCACATAGTCAAAGTAATGCATTTAGGATATCTGGGTCCAAGAGCTGATACTCTAGGACCTCAACACACGGATCAGGGGTAACCAAGTGGACCACCTTGTCCGGTGGTTTAACTGG
Source organism: Ascaphus truei (assembly GCF_040206685.1). Classification (NCBI taxonomy): domain Eukaryota; kingdom Metazoa; phylum Chordata; class Amphibia; order Anura; family Ascaphidae; genus Ascaphus; species Ascaphus truei. The sequence continues at coordinate 163,687,104 of NC_134485.1, forward strand.
CTGACATGTTTTGAGGCTGCTGGCTCACTGGGACTGTCCTGGCATGAAAGTCTAGATCAACGGGAAGACTGGAGCACAGCTCACCAGTGCAAAGTAGGACACAAAGGTTTTTCTTTCAACGATTTATTGATTTAAATACATAAGGCAGAAGTCCTAGAGACGCTCTGACATGTTTCACGCACAGGGCGCTTTCTCAAAGAGTAGTCTGTTAGGACACACAACAACCTGTTATAAAGGACATCCCCCAATTCATCAGGTGAAAAATGTGAAAAATTAACTCTGTCCACCAATCCTCTGTAGAATATACAGATTGATAGATATAATCACAATCAACTGGGATGCAAATCCTTGTAAACAGACATAAATGAGCTAAAATGTAAACTTATAGTACGAATACAAGCAGTTAAAAATAACAATTGATTTAATACTATACTAATAAATAAACATAAAATAACATACAACCCTATGTCTATAAACCACATGAATAAATCAGATAATCAAAATACCAAGACCTAGTGAATATTAGTAGATATTATACATGTAAATTGCATACAATGACTACATCTGAAATAACAATATAGATTATATATGATAACACCGGAGTCAACTTGTGAAAAAGGAACTCCGCAATAGATGTGCAATATGAGATGTTAATCTATCAAGAAATGTTTGAGTTCCCATTTGACATTTAACCCTTTGGGGCACAAAGTATCCATGGTAAATACCCAATATATCTCTCTCTTATTGAGGGAATTTAATCTATCGCCCCCTCTAACCCATGAGGTTACATGTTCGATACCAGAAAACTGAAAGTTTGCAATACCCCCTTTTTGGCACTCAGTAAAGTGCCTTGATACTGGGTGTTCTAGATCTCTCTTTCTTATCAGTCTGGCGTGTTCTACCATTCTGGTTTTAAGCGGCCGGATGGTCCTCCCTATATATTTTTTATTACACCCACAAGAAATCATATATACCACAAAACTTGTGTGGCAATTGATGAGAGTGGAAATTTTGTAATTAGATTTGGGGTGGACAGTTTGAAATTTTTTAATAGGTTTAGCGAATTTACACAAATTACATCGGCCGCATATGTGGAATCCAAATGGGATACCAGATATGCGGTCTGATGTAGAAGAAAAAAGGCTAGGGGATAGTGAAGAGGCCAATGTTCTAGCTTTTTTAAAAACAAATTTGGGGCCCTCTTTGGTAACCGTATCAAGATCTGAATCTAGTTTCAAAGTATTCCAATGTTTATAGACAATTTTTTGGATTTGATTATCCTGACCATTAAATTGGGTAATGAATAAAGGACTCAAAAATTCCCGTTTCCTTGCTTTCTTATGACTGATCAATGTGCTCCTATCCTGTACACTTGCTTGTTGGAAAGCTGAATCTATATCTCGTTTGTCATATCCCCTCATCTCGAACCTTGTGCTTAGGTCCCGAGAGTTATTAACAAACAATGTTTCTTCAGAACAAAGTCTCTTGTATCGAAGAAATTGCCCCTTTGGGATCCCTCGAATAAGGGACCTGGGATGACTGTTCCTGGCGTGGAGAAAGGAGTTTCTCGAATTAGGTTTCTTGAAAATATTGGTCTGTATAACATTATTAAGATCCACGTGGAACGTCACGTCCAGAAAGTTAATATGGTGAGTACTGTATGTGTCTCCATAGTGAATTTTAAATTAACTTCAAGAAAAAAAGCACAGGAGCGCACCAAGTTAAGGAAAAATTGTAAATGTATTAAACAATAAGGCAATAAAATAACTTACATGTAAGTAAGGATAAATGAGTATCCGGGTCTACGAAATGTTCAACAGATCGGCATCATCATCAGTCAGACAGGGGGACAATTTTAGTTCCATTTATGTGGAAGTCCCGAACGCTGGGTCTCACTTTATAGCACTTGCGGCAGGAATCGCCTCCACATGTATGCGGGTAGTGGCGTGGTATCCAAAGCTAATGCGCATGTGTGGAAGTAAAGCCCCCTGTAGGCGTCTGTGGATGCCGGTTACGATGGAAAATCGTGACCGGAAGGGTACACAACGGTGTATACTAGCCCCCAAGGATGAAATAGGGAAGCTAGTTGCACAGTTCACTCGCGACACGTTTCGTATAGTCAATATATTTCATCAGGCATTATTTTGGGCACCCGTGTGGGGTCCTTTTGTATCCCACCAACTACTATCATTGGCTGTTCGTTCTCAAATTACAAACCAATCAGAGGACTAGAATGAATAATTCATTCAAATCCGCAACACTTGAGCAGACCTATAATTGTGGCCGCTATAGTGGTAGAATGATAGATCTATTAATAGACAATATTGTTGTTGTTTTTTTAAATGGGAGGTAACATCTCAAAAAAGGGGGTGGCAGGACAATAGATACTCTAATGGTTGGATTTGGGTACACACAGTCACACCCACGGGACAATAAAAATTTAATTAAAAAAAAACAACAACAATATTGTCTATTAATAGATCTATCACAGCTGTGGGGCCCCAGGTTCTTCCTCACAGGTGTCCCCGTGGGTCCGCAGGTGGTACCCGTGGGCGTCCAGGGTCCTCAGGTGGTCTCCATAGGTCCCCGCAGACCTAAGGTACCAACCCTTTATGTAAAAAAATAAAACATGGGCCTACATTTCAATCAATCCCCCTCCCCCCCACACCCAACACATATAGTACAGTAATGTGCAAAATAACTATTATCCAGATATGGATAATAGATTATGATTATTTGCCCATTATTAAACACAACATTAGCCAGCATATACACTAGCAATATATGTTTAGAACTAGATCGGTGTATGCGCCGTTTGCACCAATCATAGTTAAGTATTGGGTATATATACTTAGCTATTAGCACCAATTTGCCACTCCTGATAAAGACGTCATTACGTCGAAACGTGTAGAGTCCGGCTTGTTAGCCATCTCGGAGGAGTAGAGAAGCAGTGGGATCCTCGGCGGTGTCCTCTGTTCCGGTGAGCTGTGACGTCACGATCCGGAAGTGACGCACGCGGTAGCTGTTGCAGTGTGTACCGGGCGAGGAGAGCTGAGACGCAGTAAAGACCCAGCTGTTCAAATGCTTTTACTTCTCTGAATGCCGTAAGCCTCCATTTGTGAGCTTTTGATTGATAAATTTTGTATTTTTTATCTGCACTATGGTTGTTTTCTCTTCTCTCTGAGATTGCTGACCCATATACCACACCGATACAAATGGGGAAAAGGGGAAGGGAAGAAAACCCTCGCATCAGCCTATAATGTAAAGGGTAAAATGTAATAAACAACGGTGCAAAAAGGGGGGGAGGAACAATGTAGAAACTGGGAGACAAGAACACCCTATTGACAGCACTCGTTTTGAAATGCAATGTAATGATGAGTTATTTAATACTTAATACTTTAATGATATCAACTAAAATATATGTCAAGATATTGACACCAAAATCAAAAATGATTTTGGTGTCAATATCGTGACATATATTTTAGTTGATATCATTAAAGTTTTAAGTATTAAATAACTCATCATTACATTCCATATACCACACCTCCAGACCGGGATATATTATAGTTCCAGACTGGCACCAATGCTCCTTTTTCTACTTTTTTTGGGAGTAGGAATTTGGAAGCTCTTTACTTAATTACTATCACGTTGTCTACAGTATTACACTATACACCTTTCTTCTTTTTTGGGCATTCGGCGACGCTCCCCTGGAATTCCATGAACAGTGCATCTCCCAGACATTTGAAACAGTCTTTCTACAGGGTCGAGTGATAAGTTGTTCTTGCCTATTTACTTATTTATTTTTATTTTTCATTCACTGTTCACTGTTGTTTAAACATATTGTTTATTCATTTTTTATTGATATATATTTTTCACATCACTGTTTTTGGGTGTAGTAGAGCGCCATCTACCGTTCTTTTTACTGTCTAGTTGGTTTCTATCTAGATAGGCAGCATTACTCCCTATATATTATGGAAACTATGGATACTAACAGTAGTTTCTTTAATATATTCTCAAGAAGACTCTTGAGAAATGCAGATTTTGTAAGTATTCTTAATAAGGATAAGAGCCCCCCAGTAGGGAAAGAAAAAATCCTAGAAGCAGAGTTTGAAATACTTGAAAAACCAATCAATGGAAAAATCTTAACACTAGCATCTATCTATGCCCCGGGTGATCACGACCCTAGCTTCTTTACGCTAGCTTTTAATAAGCTGCATAAAGTCGCACAAGGCCCAATAATTGTAGCGGGAGACTTCAATACGACCCTCAACCCTAAACTGAACAGATCGGGTCCCCAGCTACGATATGCTAAAAACACCTCTCATACATTGCGTTCGGGCCTGAAAGAGAACAATCTCCTAGATATTTGGAGGGAGCAGTACCCCCACGAGAGAGACTATACTTTCTTCTCGCATCTTCACTCTTCCTATAGCAGAATCGACTACTTCTTTGTCTCCAGTAGACTGGTCCCGAAGATCTCCCATACTGGGATCCATGATATTTCATGGTCAGATCATGCGCCTATAGAGCTAAGGTGCTCCCAATTAATTCTAGACAGACCTTGAGCAAACTGGAAGCTGAATGAATCCCTTCTGAAAAACCCAGAAACTGCCCAACTAGTAGCCGAAGAAATAGATCAATATTTCAAACTGAACAAAGACATGGTGAAATCCTACCTAACCCTTTGGGAGGCCCATAAGGCAACACTGAGAAGTATATTAATTAGTCTTGCCTCGCAGAGGGAAAAAAAGAGGGAGGCAAAAATAGAGTTGCTACAATCCAAGTTAAAAGACCTCTCGGACAAACACAAACAGACCAACCACCCCAACTTACTCAAACAAATCAAAGTTGCCAAAATAGAATTAAACCTACTATTAACATCCCAGGCTGATATATCTCTAAATTGGTCAAAGAGGAAATTTTTCGATAAAGCAAACAAGCCAGATACTATGCTCGCAAACAAATTGAGGAATAGACCCCCAAATTATAGTATACAAGCCATTAGAAGATCATCGGTTTCCATCTCCGGAAACCCTAAAACGATTGTTGAAGAATTTAAATTATATTATGAGAAACTATATAACAGGGATAAAATAGCGCATAATCAGAACGGGGAAGAGCCCGTAAGTCCTTTCTTGCAAGCTCTAAGCTGACAAGGCTGACAGATGAGGAGAGAGGGAGACTGAGCTGTGATTTTACCATGGAAGAGATTTCCCATGTAATTGAGAATCTCAAGTCCTCGAAAGCCCCGGGACCAGATGGCTTCTCCGGTCTGTTTTATAAAAAATTCAGTGAACCCCTGGCCTCGTACCTGCTCAAAATGTTCAATGCAGTGTTGGCAGGAGACCCTTTCCCAGAAAACATGCTCCAAGCGTCAATCTCTGTAATTCATAAATCTGGAAAAGACCCCCTCGATTGTAAAAGCTATTGGCCTATCTCGCTTATTAATTCAGATATCAAAATATTTGCCAAACTGATTGCCAACAGATTAAGTCATATCCTACCTAGACTGATACACCCAGATCAAGTCAGCTTCATTAAAGATAGACAAGCGGGAGATAACATCCGACGAATCATTGATCTGCTAGAAATAGCCAATACACAAAAAGTATAAATTATGGTGTTAAGTCTGGATGCAGAAAAAGATTTTGATAGGATTGACTGGGCATACCTAAAAGATACACTTGGAGCATTTGGTTTCGAGAGCAAATTAATATCAGCTATTATGGCCCTTTACTCAGGTCTAATAGCCAAAGTTATACACCAAGGCTTTCCCTCTGATCTTTTCAAGATTAAGAGCGGTACGAGACAGGGTTGCCCCCTCTCGCCCCTTCTCTTTGCCATGTGTATGGAGCCACTAGCGGCTCAGGTTAGAGATAATCCGGATATTTCAGGACTCAAAATTGATGATCAATCCCACAAAATAGCTCTATACGCGGATGATGTCCTCATGGTGCTATCGCGGCCACTTACCTCTCTCCCTAATCTTTTCAGCTTGCTAGATAGGTTTAATGAAATCTCAGGGTTCAAAATTAACCAATCAAAATCGGAGGCTCTAAATGTCACTATTCCAAAACCAGAAGAAAAACTAATCTCCCTAAATTTTAATTTCCGTTGGCAGCATACGGCGATCAAATACCTAGGAGTATATCTCACTAGTAATTTTAATTCGATTTATAAAGCAAACTACCCCAAGTTAATCAGAGCACTGAAGGATGATATGAGATGCTGGTCAAAGTTCAATATCTCATGGATAGGCAAAATATATAGTGTAAAAATGAATCTTCTTCCACGCATCTTATATTTGTTTCAAACGCTCCCAGTGCCTTTGAATCTGAAAAAAATAAGCGAGCTACAAGCATCCATCTTCACATTTATTTGGGGAGGTAAAAAGGCACGAATTAAAAAGCAGACCCTATTGAGACAACCTACCGAGGAGGGCTTGGCAGTACCTTGCTTGGTATCATACTATCGAGCTGTCCAGTTATGTCAACTTTCCCAATGGCAGACACGCCCTGAATTGAAAAGATGGGTTGCATTGGAGAGCTGAGCTTGCTCCCCATTGGAGCTAAGCAATATATTATGGACCCCAAAAATAGCTAGGAAAAAAGCTATATATCCGCCGCTATCCTCAATGACCAATTCATTAACAATCTGGGATGCCGTCAAATATAAATGTGGACTTACATCCAAAAATACCCTGATGACACCCCTGTGGGGCAATCCGGACTTTGCTCCAGGTATGAATAGCGCAAACGTTCAGATTTGGAAACATAACAATATATTGAGATTAAAAGATCTGGAGGACAGACACAAAATCATCACATTTGAACAAATTAGATCGGATAAAAATATCCCACACTCAGAATTTTATAGATACCTCCAGATCAGAGCCTTTTACAATCATTCTAACCCACACCCCCCACTGACAACATTTGAAAAGCTCTGTCTGAGAGAGACCAATACAAAGGGACTTACATCACAGATGTACAGAGAAGTGGTCGGTTCTAGCACCAAAGTTACCCACAAACTAGGATATATGCTAAAATGGGAAGCTGATCTGGGAGAGATCCTGGAACCCGATGAGTGGACTCAAATAGCAACGGCGGTTGCCAAGAGCTCAATTTATACAAAATTAAAGGAAAACGCATATAAAGTCCTAATGAGGTGGTATCTTACCCCGCTTAAACTCTCTAAATTTGTAAACGGAAGCTCCTCGCTATGCCCAAGGCAGTGCGGAGAATCCGCTGATTTGTTACATATGCTGTGGTCTTGCCCCCGTCTAGAGCCGTTATGGCGTAAGATCAAGGATTGGCTGCAGAGGATTTTGGGCCTCGAAATTCCATTTGACCCCGGACATTTCTTACTCAGTAGAGCTCGCCAGGGTATTGCATAAGTAGATCTCAAACTAATTGCCCATTTTGCAACAGCTGTGAGGTGTGAGATCGCAGCACTAGGGAAACAAAATGAAATTCCTTCAATCCCCAAGATTCGGAACAGAATTTGGTATGTATGCCAGATGGAAAAATTAACGAGTTTAGTTAATGACACTGGCGAAAATTTCCTAAAAGTCTGGACGCTTTGGCTGGCACAGACAGACATCCCAGGGGTAGAGAGAACCACAATCTCGCTTTAATAACTGTAAATGCGTTCTTCTCTGATGCGGTAGCTAATCTGGCTAAGAAGAGGTACCAGAGTATGCCCAACAACAAAACGAATAAAATTCTAGTGTTGCCTTCCACAACGGGTAGATCATCGGCGAGTCCAAAAGCGTTGAGCGGTGTCGTGGCCTCCATCCCCCTCCCCCCCTCCCGCCTCCCCTACCTCCTTCAGTTACATATTATTTATTCTTATGGTTTATTATATCTTGTTAATTATTGATTACTGTTTGCATACAGCCAAGATACACATGAGATATCGACATTGCATGTTGTAGTAATGGCTAAGAAGATGTATTAATGCTGTATTTTCAAAAACAATAAAAATTACAAGTTATAAAAAAAAAGAAATACTTGAAATTTTTTTACTAGAGATATAAAAAAATGGTGGGATTATACCTTCTTGGAACAATATAAAATTTGTGACAGGATACCAAGAGATCTTAGATTAAAGAAAAACCCATCAATGGATCTTGAGGATAAAGAATTTCTAGATAAATGGTATCAAGTATTAGAGAAAAGCTCACAATATTTGATTGATCTGGTAATTGAACAACAAAAGAAACATCTATTACAAATTGATAAAGAGATCAATGAAAGTAAGGAGAGGATAGGTGATTTAGATCAAACAGCATTGTTTAGAGAAAAAGATAAAGCACATCAATTAAAGTTAGATAAATTAGAAGAAGAAACTATCTCTCTCAAGGTACAAAAATTCAATAGAGATGAGAAAGATTATAAAGATGGTCCCCCTTGAAAGATAACACTGTAAGGGGGTGTTAGGAACCTCTTGTGGCACGGAGGGAGTATAGTAGGCTCCGCGGCGCTATGTTGTTGCGCAACCTTGCAGAGAGCACTGAGAGAGTGGAAAGGTCGCGCATGCGCAAAGGAAGCGCACGAACGACGGGCCTGTAAGGGAAAGGCTCCGTTGAGGAACTACAACTCCCATGAGCTCCTGGGCAGTCACCTGACTTGAGGAGCCAATCAGAAGGCTAGGATTGCGGGAGGAGGAAAGGGAAGCGTGGGGGAGAGACCACGCTAGCCAGAGGGGATCCGGAAGGTAAAGGAGGAGGGTGTGCGCGTGCAGGGGGTCCGTGACCCGCCTGCATAGGCTAGCTTGACCCCGCAGGCCCTTAGGAGAACCCCTGAGTCACAGTAGGCTGCTGTGCTGCAGGGACGCCCATAGTGGTAGCGATCCGTCACCTTACTGTGTAGACAGCAGCTAGGGACAAGGGTGCTGAGAAAGTTGGTGGTGAGCTGTTTGGGACCAGACAGCTACACAGCGGACATCAAAGACAAGCAGAGGATTCGTCTGATCCTTTTCGAAGTGTTACCGGTCACCGCCGTGACGGCAGGTATTTACAGCAAGTGCACCAACACCGGTCAACAGGCGCTGATCCCGCCTTAGGCGTAACTCTTTGGGGACACTAGTGAGTGGCCAAAGGCCTAATACACGGAGCAATCCTTTCTATTAAGTACAAGGACACGTGTGTGGGGCATGCGGTGACGGGACAGAGACATACTCATTGCGAGCGTGGCAGAGCCACTACTATTCAAGGACAATACTCTGTAGGAGTGTGGCGGAGCCACTAAGTTTATAAGGACATTACTAGTTAGCTGTGTTATGGTATAAGTGAATAAGCATATAGTATAAGTGTATGTGTTATGTGTTGCTGCAATTTATAGAGTGCTAAGGTTATCGTTCATTACAGTAAAACTGGTTGCAATCGTGTGGTGGTATGTTTCTTGCCCAGGGGAATCTTACACGATGGGGATCCTGGGTAAGTGGAGGTGCTGCGCTAATTAAGTGTACCCCAGTCTCCCAGCTAGTAGAGGCTCAGATCTCCTGGAGGTGCAGGTGTGTGCATTGACCAGTAGTCTCTTTAGAGTGTCAGAAAAAGGGCTACATTAGGAGGCGCTGCTGAGACCTGGGGTGCCCAAGATTTTTTTCCCATTGTGATCATTTTTTTTTTTGCTCGTTCCGTCATGTTTGTGCTCTCGCAGTCCGAGGTGCGCAAGTGGGCCCAGCGGCAGGAAATTCCCCTGACACGTGCCCTTGCCGTGGGACTCGTACGCGCCACCCTCTCCCTGGGTACAGTGACAGATCAAGTCAGGAAACTTCCGCTCCTGGAAACTGCCCGAGTGCAAGACCACTATTATGACGGGGAATATGCCTGGTGTAAAATATTGTTCGCTACAGACCAGGATATATGCCCCAACGCACTGCCCCAGTACTACTTCTGCCCGACGCCCCCGGCATTCAATGTCCGTTAGTACCGGTGGACTCCGCCGAACCCCTGGCTGTGTCCACCCCACAGAGGGGCCACACTGGTCCGTCAAGTACCGCCACGACCAGTCCTGTCCGTACCCCTGCGAGCGGCTTGGTCCCCCGATGGCCCACCGCAATGGGCCTAGGCACTTCGTTCACCCCCTCGGCCATTAGGCCCACGCTGAGCAGAACCAGCCTGTCAACACTAGATGCTTATTCCCCTGCTGGGGGTAGCTTGCCGGATAACGCCTCCATCCCTGTGCTTGCAGAAGCCATTCACCACACTACGCAGTCCCTCCAATACCGAAAGCTGAAGTCGGATTCGAAGAATGGCTGGACCACATGGAACAGGTACTTCCTGAATGGTCATGCACAGATGCCATCCGGAGGCAGCGCATAATTGAGTGCCTGCGGCCCCCAGCGTCCCACATGGTGCACTGCTATCGGGAATACCACCCGGATGCTAATGCGGCTGGCATCATCTACTCCCTGACCAAAGTGTATGGGGTTCCTGTGGATGCCTTTGCGCTAATGGCCAGGTTCCATGCTCTGGCCCAGAAAGAAGGAGAGATGGTGTCTGACTTCCTTCGACGGTTGTATCTGGATCTGTGGACCTTGGTGAGAAAGGGAGTGGTGCCAAAGGTGGAGGCTGACGGACTACACACCACGCAGCTACTGAGGGGGCTCCTTCCATTACACCCGGTGTCCGTATGCGTCAGTGGCTGTCTCACGCCGGGGCAAGCACTGGCATTCGACGACCTGATAGATCGGGTCCAGGCACATGAGACTGTACTTCTGGGGCGTGACCTAACCCCGGGAAAGAAGACGGTGGTTGCGGCTAAAGACGCCAAGAAGTCGGAAGCTAAAGCTGAGGCGCCTGGGGATGCAAACCTGGCAAAAGAGGACCTTGAAGCGGGAGCACTCCGCGTCGGGGCGAGCATCGCCGACCTTCCGAGACAACGCCTACCGCAGTCATCTCCAGTGCTATGCTTGCGGTAAAATGGGGCACATTCGAGCGCGCTGCCCCTCCCTATGGAAAACGGTGTCCCGACCAGCCAAGCCTATGCTGTGTACCCCGCAGGCCGGCGAAGCAGCGGCCCCGTCCTCGATGAGTAGTCGAATCGGGCCAGTGGCCATCGTCAAGGTGGTGATTGAAGTCATCTACGCCTCGGCGCTGATGGATACTGGGTCCCAGGTGACCATCGTGTATCGGCCCTTCTACGATCAACACTTGCACCGGCAGCCGCTACTATCTGCTGACTCCTTGCGATTGAGAGGGTTGAGCCATGAAGACTACCCTATTGACGGGGTGATGAAGGTACACCTGGACATTCCCCAGTTGAACACCGGCAAGCATCATCCCATGGAGGTGGAGGCCTTAGTCTGTCCGGAACCCCAGGATCATCCCAGCGCCCCGATAATCATGGGGACCAACACAGACATTGTACAAGCTGTGCTCCGCATGTATATGCAGGAAGCGGGTGAATCACCGTTGCTGGCTCTAGCTGCTTGTCCGGTATTACAAGAGGTTTGCGGTAAGATTGCGACCGAAGAGGAGCATGGGATGCTGTATAGCCAAGAGCAAGGGTTAACTGAGATTCCGCCCTGGGAAGGAAGAATGATGGTCGCCGCCTGTCATTATCCCGCCAGACGTCCGGAGGATTAACTGTTCTCCTTGGAAAGCTCGACCCACGATGACCAACGGCTCGGCTACGAAGTATTGGCCTCGATAAAGAAGTGGTCGGGAAAAATTCCGGCTTGAACCCAGGTGTACTTGCGGAACCTTTCTCCCTACACCATGTGCATTGACCGCCGGCAACCATTGGGTCGAATCTATCCAGTAACCCCGGAGGAGAATACTGTAGGTGAGCGCCCGGTAGCCACCGCACATGCCGTGACCCCCAGGTTGGCATTTGACTTCGGAGACTCACCCTTGATGGAGGGCTGGAGACGAAGACTGCAAACAAAACTGGAAGAACAACGGGGGGTGTTCTCCCTAAGTAATATGGATGTGGGGTGCAGTCACAGTGCCCGCCACAACATTCGATTGAGCGACCCCGCACCGTTGCGGGAGCGTTCTCGCCGCATAGCACCCCGAGATGTGGAAGAGGTGAGGAGATTACTAGACGAAATGGAGGAAGCTGGTATCGTTCAAGGATCACGCAGTCCCTATGCCTCACCCATCGTAGACCTTGAACAATCGTACGGTACCTGTTCAGTATACCCTCCCACGCATCGAGGACCTCTTGAACGACTTGACGGGAAGTAAATGGTTCAGTGTACTAGACTTGAGGTCGGGGTATTATCAAGTACCCATGGATCTGGAAGATCAGGAAAGAACGGCCTTCATCTGCCCGCTAGGGTTCTACCAGTTCACCCGCATGCCGCAAGCGATATGCGGGGCTCCTGCCACCTTTCAGAGGCTAATGGAAAAGACCCTGGGAGATCTGAACCAACAAGAATGCTTGGTGTACCTGGACGACATTATAGTGTTCGGGAAGACGCTAGAGGAGCATGAAGAGCGGCTGATGAAGGTGTTGGATCGACTTCAAAAGGAGGGACTTAAACTGTCCCTGGATAAGTGCAAATTCTGCCGCACGTCCATGACATACGTGGGTCACATTGTATCAACTGAAGGGATATCAACCGACCCAGGGAAGATAGAGGCAGTGGTGAATTGGCCCCGGCCTAATAACGTCCAAGAACTTAGATCCTTCCTGGGGTTCTGCGGCTACTACCAGTGATTTGTGGAGGGCTACTCAAGCAAAGCTAAACTCCTGAATAATCTCTTAAAAATCTGTCCTGAGGACATCGGCAGGAAAACCACCACAGCACAAACGCCATTTGGAGAGAAATGGACTTCTGCTTGTGAGCAAGCGTTCTTGAAATTGAAAACCAGCCTAACGCAGGCCCCAGTGCTGGCCTATGCCGACCCCGACCGAAAATATGTTCTACACGTGGATGCCATCTTCAGTGGCCTGGGAGCAGTGTTGCACCAGAAACATGACACAGGGCTCCGCCCAGTGGCATATGCGAGTCGAAGCTTGACTCCAAGCGAACAGAACTATCCTGTCCACAAGTTGGAGTTTCTAGCCCTAAAATGGGCTGTAGTGGATAATCTACATGATTACTTGTATGGGGTACAGTTTGAAGTCAGGACAGATAACAACCCAATGACTTACATCAACACGTCCGCCAAATTGGATGCGACAGGTCACCGGTGGTTGGCAGCGCTGGCCAACTATCGGTTCAACCTTAAGTATAAACCAGGGCCCACTAACATAGGGGCCGATGCTCTGTCACGGAGGCCGGGGCTTCAACCCACCATGGATGAGGAGGTATGGGAGGAAATTCCGGGGCCTGGCATACGTGCCCTATGTTCACTAGCAGCAGTGGTCAACTACCAGGTGGCGTTCTCAGAGCTAAGAGTAGCTGACTCATTAGGGTGTCAATCCCGAGCCATTCCCCGGGCCTACCGAGGTCGGGAAGGGATGAACATTACAGAAGATAAAATCATTTCCTGGAAAGAATTGGTGCAACACCAGATCCAAGACCCAGTGGTGGAACTAGCTCGCCAAGCTCTGCAGCAAGAGAACCCCTCTATTCTTAAGCAAGTGCCCAGAGAACTGGTGAAACTATTATTGAATGAGTTCGGAAAGTTCGAACTGAACAATTGCCTCTTATACCGGGTCATTCCATACCACAATCACCCCGACCGGCGACAACTATTCTTGCCCAAAAGTCTGAGAAATATGGTCCTACGGGCCCTACACGATGATCATGGCCATCTGGGCGTCGACAAAACGTTCGGGTTACTCCGGGACCGGTTCTATTGGCCAAAAATGAGGGAGTCAGTGGAACTGCATTTCCGACAGTGTACCCGCTGCATACAGAGGAAGACACTTCCCACTCGGGTGGCCCCCATGGCTAATTTGAAAAGCTCCGGCCCCATGGATTTGGTGTGCATGGATTTCTTGTGTATCGAGCCAGACACCCGGGGTATCGGCAACATACTGGTGATTACCGACCACTATACCAGATACGCCCAAGCGTTTCCCACCAAAGATCAACGGGCGGTGACAGTGGCTAGAGTATTGTGGGAGAAATATTTCATCCATTATGGATTACCGAACCGACTCCACTCTGATCAAGGCAGGGATTTTGAGAGTACTCTCATCAGAGAACTGCTGAAGTTGTTAAATATAGCTAAGTCACGGACTACCCCGTACCACCCAGGGGGGAGATGCTATGCCCGAACGGTTCAACCGAACACTACTTGACATGCTGGGGACATTAAAAGGCTCTCAGAGGACTGAGTGGAGCAAGCATGTGGAGACGTTGGTGCATGCCTATAACTGTACTCGACATGAGTCTACAGGGTACACCCTGTACTATTTGATGTTTGGGAGAGAAGCTAGGTTGCCCGTGGATGTGCGACTGCGGATATCTACCGATGGGGTATCTAACCGGACGCACTTTCGATATGTGCAAAGGTTGCAAGACAGTTTGCAGCAGGCCTATAAATTGGCTGAGAAGGCGGCGGCGCAACTGAACGCGAGTAATAAAAGGCGCTATGACCACAAGGTACGACATAAAGAAATTAGTCCGGGAGACACAGTCCTTCTTCGTAATCTGGGTATTCCTGGAAAGCACAAACTGGCAGATGAGTGGAGGGATGGGGTGTATGAAGTGGAATCACAGATGCCTGGCCTCCCGGTTTATCGTATCAAGGACTCCGAAGGCTGGGTAAAGGTGTGGCATAGGAACCATCTGCTGCCCATACCTCAAGTAGGGGACAACGAATCAGAAGTGCCCACAGTTTCAATTGATGGAGGAACTGAAAGTACAGAGGATGGCCTAGAGACTGTAATAAATGCCACCTCTGAGAATTCTATGGAGGGAACCTCTCAAAGGGGCCTTCCGACCGCGGGGGTATCTCCCAAAGGAGCTACGGGTAAAGAGCCCCTTGGTCCAACGACAGAGACGCTGACTCCAGTGACCCAGCCGCTAGACCCACAGAGCCCGTGCTTTGTGCCACAAAGAGACTTTGTAGACCTACCAAGCCCCTCAAGGGCAGAGTTGGAAATGCCAAATGAGATTTGCTATTCTCCCGAAGAGGTAGCCGAAGAGCAACTTCGTAGAAGTCAAAGAACTGGTTGTAAGGAATCCACTACTGGCTTTGACTGCAGCCTTGCAGACCTGTGCAGTTGCAAGCTTCCTCTGGCAATCTATGGCACAGGTGCTGCCTCTCATTGCAGCTTCTGCCCTGTGCTCTTTCATTGGAGGAATTCTCACACACCCTCCTCCTGTGATTGGATCTCCGCCCTTTATATTCTAGGCGTTGGCTCTGAACCAGCGCCGAGCATAACTATTCCTACCTCTATGTTACTGTCTCTGCCACAAACCACCCCAGGCCTCTCTCCTAGCGTTCTTACCTTCCAAGTTCCTGAGTATCCAGAGGTCTGGTCCTGGACGTCTGTGCTGAAGCGTTGTTGCCAGCACTGGCCTGCTTCTATCTCCTTGCAGTGGCCTACCCTGGACGTCTGTGCTGAAGCGTTGATGCCAGCACTGGTAACTGCGGCATTCCCTCCTAGCAGTGGCTACCCTTCCTGTCCTGTGGCCTGCCGCTATTCTCCTGTAGTGGCCTATCCTGGACGCCTGTGCTGAAGCGTTGATGCCAGCACTGGTAACTGCTGCATTCCCTTCTAGCAGTGGCTACCCTTCCTGTCCTACGGCCTGCTGCTATTCTCCTGCAGTGGCCTACCCTGGACGCCTGTGCTGAAGCGTTGATGCCAGCACTGGTAACTGCTGCATTCCCTCCTAGCAGTGGCTACCCTTCCTTTCCTGCGGCCTGCTGCGATCCTCTTGCAGTGGCCTGCCTTGGACTTCTGCGCTGAAGCGTTGGTTCTTCCCGACGCTGCCCTGTGGTGAACTTCGGCCAGCCTGCTGTCTCCTCCTGCTGAGATCGGCGTCATGGGCCGAGGCCGCTCCTCGCGCAGAAGCCACCCCCGCGCTCACGCTCCTAAGCTGAAGCGGGGCACTCCTGATTTCCTGTTGCCAAACTCCTGCTTCATTAACGACGATGCTGCCTTCTCCAATCCTGACCCTGCGATGTACGACTACGAACTGCGTACTCCGGATCAGTCTGCGTGGACTAAGGTCGGTGATTATATAACCCCACCTCAGCCCCGCGGTCCGGTCCCGGTTTGTGGCGAGCATCGGCGTAACAGTATGCTCGGCCCATTAAAACCAGACCGCGCCGTGGCGGGGGATGGCAATTTACCAACTGAAGTTATGTCCCGGCCTGCGTATCAGTCCCACTATGAAGGCCAGTATTTGTGTGAAGTAATACCCCTGATGGATGAAATGTTTACCTATGAAGGTTTAACCCCTTTGCAAAGACAATGCCGTTGTGATCTCTTTATTAAGGCTTACTGCATCCTGAACTTAAAACAGTCTCTGGCCGCTTGTATTCGCTCTCCTGATTCCCCTATATCCTGGGATAACGTGTACCCTATGGAACTGGCCGACGCCCAAGAGGCACTCTACCTCCTGGCCTCATCACTGGACATTCCCCTAGTACAACAGGGTGCCCTCCTCATGTTGGCTCAGTCTCAAGATACACTCCATGTACTTTCCTCAACACTAGACATTCACATAATAGAACAGGATCCCCTCCTTGCCAGCTACGCTGCTGTTTGGCAGATTCTCTATGCTGCCAGTCCTGTTGCTAAACCTGTGGGGGTACCTCTCTCTCCTAAGAATGGTCAAACCATTTCTCTGTCGCTGCCCGCTAAGGAAGAAGCTGCCACGCTCTCTAATCCTGAGTTAACCTCCCTAAGTTCTGTCCCTGAGGTTATCTCGGTCTTAACCCCTGCTAGTCAGGCTTATGCGTCCTCCACTGTAAATCCCTGTCCCCAGGTCAGTGTGTCTTCCCTAGCACCAGAGAATGAATCCTGTTTGCCCTCTTTTCCTAAACCAAACATTCTAAGCTCTGTTTCCGAGTTTTTTTCTGTATTAACCCCTGCTAGTCTGCTCTGTGAGGTCCTTACTGCTAACCCTAGTATTCCGCAGTCTAATGATAGGTCCCTAGGGCAAGAAGCAGAACCCCCTATGACCCCACTCTCGGAGACTAGCTTCTATTTCTCTGATTCTCAGGTACAGAGTAATTTAACCCTTGGGGTTTTTCCTATGTTAACCCCTGCAGGTCAGCCCTGTGAACCTTCCTTGGTAGATCCCTTTAGTTCGTCAGTCAGGGACACCTCCTTAGCCTCAGAGGATCAACCCCTTTTGTCCTCTGACTCGGCTAAAATTCTCGGGGCTATGCCCCCTGAACTTTCGGCAATAATACTGGCTCCAGTAAAAAGTATTCTGGAGCCGTTTGTTTCTCTAAACCTGTTCGCAGAATCCTTACTCCTAGGTATTTCGCTCACCCCGTCTGCCACTCAGAGAGCTGAGACCCCTGCTTCTGAGCATAGACCCCTTTTCGTGGAATCTGTTGTCGTTTCTGATGTCCCAGACACTCTTTCCCAAATACCCACTTCAGAGGCCAGCACAGTCGTGGTTGCTCCACTTGCACTGTCTGAGTTCTCCTTTTCTCAAATCCTAGGGTTTAAAGCGAACAGTACATATTATGCTCCTTTCCAAGTGACCCCTACTGAGATCAGCGTATCTGCTGTTGCTCCCTCAGTACCATTAAAGTTAGGGCCCTTCTTTTTGAAGGATCAGGCTTTCAAGTTTGAGACTCCCTTTATCCCTGACTTTGTAAATCTGCAGTCCCTTCTCACTGTAGTTAAAAGTTCTCCAGCAGCCGCTGAGTTAAGCTTTGCCGCTGCCAAATCTTCTGTTATAGAAGCAACCTTGCCTAGCTTACTTCTGTCTGTCCTATCTGTGATGCCTATCACCTTTACAAAAATTTCTGTTTTGCAAGGTATTTCTCCTATTAAATCTGTGATACCTGCAATTCCTTTAATCAGTTCCAAAACCCCTGTCACTAAGTCTCCCATGGAGTCTGATGCCCTCACTAGGGATTCTCAGGGACCCAATTCTGTAACAAGCAAGATGTCCCATGTGTCTGTTGGAGAGTTTACCCCAGTTTCTCTCACGGATCATGCCACAGCCTCCGGGATGATTAATAATGACTTTAAGTCTGGGATGCCCATTCCTGTAATAATACTGTTTCACGCTGATTCGCCCACAGTATTCGGGGTATCCACTACTGACTGTATGTCTACTACCACGAACTCAGGGGTATCGCATTTGGAACTTTCCCTTTTTTCAGAAGATCCCGTCTTTAAAATAGACTTCCACAATACTTGGGGTACTTGCTATTGACTGTCCTGTCCCAAAACTAGGGTTACCTCTCAAAAAGGTGCCTGGAGATACCGATGTTAAAAACCCTATGTTTAAAACAGTAACAATTTGCATTGCTTCTCCCACAGTATCATGTGAGACCTGGGTACCTGGGACCTCCACTCCGAAGCCAAGCTCTAGTTCTCTGTCTTCTTTCTCTGTGTTGGAGGCACCCAGCTTTAACCCCAATACTTTTTTTCCTAAGGTTGATGCACCGCTTAACCGCCTGCCTTGTTTTTTGGATAAAATCTGTTTTCTCACCTTTCAAACAGACTCCTTACTCGCAGGTCTCTTTGCGGTGCCCAAAGTGCCCGTTCTGTATGGCAATTGGCCTCTCCCTAAGACGAAGACACCCTTACTGGACCTCGTCGCTTTACCTGAAGCGTCCGTTCCTGTTCTCTATGGGTCCACTATGGGTATAGACATGCTTATTATGTCCTTCGCCAAGGCCACAATTTCGGATTTGATTCTCTCTAAAGATCAGAAACCAAAGGAAGCGGATCCTTCATCAACTGCCAGTACCATGAGTTGCATACACACTGCTACAGACTCTCGCAAATTGCTTGGGATAGCAACCCTGCTTGGTATCAAAAGTACCGCTGCAATAGTGTGTAGTGAACCCTCCCGCCCCATTCCCTTGCTAACCACCACCCGGAATTCCTTGGAAGCTAAAGACTCTCGCAACTTCCTCCGTGCTGATTTCACCAAAGACATTGCCTTCTCTGAAGGTCCCTCTGCCATTTTTGTCCGACAATCTGTGTCCTGTGTCCCGTACTCTTGGACTATTACTATGCACCGGACACCTGGATACTGTCCTTCCGATGTTCCCATTCCGGAGCCCTCAGGTCCCATTGTCCATGTACCAAAAAATGCAGTACCACCGCTGTCTTTCATGGCACTCGCCAATGTACATCTGGATTGTGGACCTAATTCTCGCCGGAGACACTTCAGGAACAACTCAATGTCTCCCAGACCTATGAATGGTCCTGTTCACCCAGGCTTCTCACCCAGTGGTGATGGTACTGTAAGGAATCCCAACAAACTATGGGCTTTCAACGCCACCTCTCGCCTAAGGAGGTTTAGGAACAATTCCATGTCCCCCAAATCTGTGATGGATCTTATTCGTCCGGAGGCCTCACCTGAAGGGGGGGGTAATGTAAGGAATCCACTACTGGCTTTGACTGCAGCCTTGCAGACCTGTGCAGTTGCAAGCTTCATCTGGCAATCTATGGCACAGGTGCTGCCTCTCATTGCAGCTTCTGCCCTGTGCTCTTTCATTGGAGGAATTCTCACACACCCTCCTCCTGTGATTGGATCTCCGCCCTTTATATTCTAGGCGTTGGCTCTGAACCAGTGCCGAGCATAACTATTCCTACCTCTATGTTACTGTCTCTGCCACAAACCACCCCAGGCCTCTCTCCTAGCGTTCTTACCTTCCAAGTTCCTGAGTATCCAGAGGTCTGGTCCTGGACGTCTGTGCTGAAGCGTTGTTGCCAGCACTGGCCTGCTGCTATCTCCTTGCAGTGGCCTACCCTGGACATCTGTGCTGAAGCGTTGATGCCAGCACTGGTAACTGCTGCATTCCCTCCTAGCAGTGGCTACCCTTCCTGTCCTGTGGCCTGCCGCTATTCTCCTGTAGTGGCCTATCCTGGACGCCTGTGCTGAAGCGTTGATGCCAGCACTGGTAACTGCTGCATTCCCTCCTAGCAGTGGCTACCCTTCCTGTCCTACGGCCTGCTGCTATTCTCCTGCAGTGGCCTACCCTGGACGCCTGTGCTGAAGCGTTGATGCCAGCACTGGTAACTGCTGCATTCCCTCCTAGCAGTGGCTACCCTTCCTTTCCTGCGGCCTGCTGCGATCCTCTTGCAGTGGCCTGCCTTGGACTTCTGCGCTGAAGCGTTGGTTCTTCCCGACGCTGCCCTGCGGTGAACTTCGGCCAGCCTGCTGTCTCCTCCTGCTGAGATCGGCGTCATGGGCCGAGGCCGCTCCTCGCGCAGAAGCCACCCCCGCGCTCACGCTCCTAAGCTGAAGCGGGGCACTCCTGATTTCCTGTTGCCGAACTCCTGCTTCATTAACGACGATGCTGCCTTCTCCAATCCTGACCCTGCGATGTACGACTACGAACTGCGCACTCCGGATCAGTCTGCGTGGACTAAGGTCGGTGATTATATAACCCCACCTCAGCCCCGCGGTCCGGTCCCGGTTTGTGGCGAGCATCGGCGTAACACTGGTCAACCTCCAATGAGGATGGCTTACTGCTGCGGCCGAGTTTATTTGAGCATTTGCCCGGTCTCGGCCGCAGCAGTAACCAGGCGCGCGCCGGGATGTGCCTGGCGCGCGCCGAAGCCACGGAGGAGCGCCCTCCAATCGGGGCTTTCTCCCTCCGCTCGCCGGGTCCGCCGGGTCCCCCGGAACCTCCTGCTGCCGTCCCCCACATCGCGGGACACCAGGGCTCCCTCGGGGAGCCCTGGACGCGCGTGCAGGGGACGCGTGACCGGGCGTTGATGACGCGCGGCACGCCGAGGGAGTGCGGCTAGCATGCCGGGGCATCCCCAGGCTTGCGGAGCTAGCACTAGCTTGCGGAGCTAGCACTCAAATAAAATGTGCCGCCTCTGTATGATCAATTCGGGGCACCCCATTATGAGGCTCAGCAGTGGGCTCACCGCAGAGTGCAGTCTGTAGCGGTAATGTTCAATGAAATGTGCAATTTGATATAGAGCGATAAGTCAGATGTACTGTGTTGCGTTAATGTTTTAATATATAACGTTCTGTGTATAGTTACGTAGGTGTAGCCCAAGCGGGGATGTTGGATTCTGCAAGGGGGAGAATGTAAGGGGGTGCTAGGAACCTCTTGTGGCTCGGAGGGAGTATAGTAGGTTCCGCGGCGTCACGGTAATACAGGGCCCCGCCATGTTGTTGCGCAACCTTGCAGAGAGCACTGAGAGAGTGGAAAGGTCGCGCATGCGCAATGGAAGTGCGCGAACGACGAGCCTGTAAGGGAAAGGCTCCGTTGAGTAACTACAACTCCCATGAGCTCCTGGGCAGTCACCTGACTTGAGGAGCCAATCAGAAGGCTAGGATTGCGGGAGGAGGAAAGGGAAGCGTGGGGGAGAGACCACGCTAGCCAGAGGGGATCCGGAAGGTAAAGGAGGAGGGTGTGCGTGTGCAGGGGGTCCGTGACCCGCCTGCATAGGCTAGCTTGACCCCGCAGGCCCTTAGGAGAACCCCTGAATCACAGTAGGCTGCTGTGCTGCAGGGACGCCCATAGTGGTAGCGATCCGTCACCTTACTGTGTAGACAGCAGCTAGGGACAAGGGTGCTGAGAAAGTTGGTGGTGAGCTGTTTGGGACCAGACAGCTACACAGCGGACATCAAAGACAAGCAGAGGATTCGTCTGATCCTTTTCGAAGTGTTACCGGTCACCGCCGTGACGGCAGGTATTTACAGCAAGTGCACCAACACCGGTCAACAGGCGCTGATCCCGCCTTAGGCGTAACTCTTTGGGGACACTAGTGAGTGGCCAAAGGCCTAATACACGGAGCAATCCTTTCTATTAAGTACAAAGACACGGTGTGTGGGGCACGCGGTGACGGGACAGAGACATACTCATTGCGAGCGTGGCAGAGCCACTACTATTCAAGGACAATACTCTGTAGGAGTGTGGCGGAGCCACTAAGGTTATAAGGACATTACTAGTTAGCTGTGTTAGGGTATAAGTGAATAAGCATATAGTATAAGTGTATGTGTTATGTGTTGCTGCAATTTATAGAGTGCTAAGGTTATCGTTCATGTGCTACGTGAAGGTGAAAGAAAACGGCGCTAACTCTATTAGTGTACACTAATAATATACAGTGAATATTTTGACCAAATCAATTAATTGTTAAACAGTGATATTGTGTTCAAATAACGTGATAATATTATTAAAAGGTTCAAACCCCCTGCTCAAACCCAGCTGGTGGGGACTGGTTTCGCTAGTCCCACAAATCGTCACTCTCCAGTTGTAATCCAGGGGGAGCATAAAGGGAAAAGAACATAAAACAGGAAAAAACAATCTAAGTGCAGACAATAAAATTCAAGTGATATAAATTCTGCGTTCTTTCTTGGCTCATATGTGATGTCTACTTACAAGATGTAAGTCAAAATCAAGCGGTTTTGACACTCAATGGTCTCTGCTGTGCAGGTATTCCCACCAGGTGATAGGGTCTCCAGTTCTCAGCTCCGCAGCAAAGTGTATGTAAAAGAAATACAGACCATAGTGCAGACCAGTATGATGTAAAAAAACTAGACTTTATGGGGTTTTAAAAATGAACACTTACAATAAAAACAAGTATTTCAGGCATGTACCACAATCATTGTGATCAAAGAGAGAAGATTAATTGGTTTACACTTCAGGCTCACCCGCCTCCTCCGGTGTGACTTGGTGTGGACCACCACTCTCAGGGACTTTGTACCTCCAGCGGTGGGCGCATTGATCCAGGTCTCTCTCCCCTCGTGGGTTCCCTCTTCTGTGGGTCGATCACCTTCCCATAGCAGCTGCCCGCAGGTACTGTGGAGTTCTTCACTGGGATACAGCCTCTCTGATGGATGTTTCAGCTTCACTTTTACAACGATGCGTCACTTCCGCTCCGTCCCGATACGTCACTTCCGGTCGCGGTTCTGTGAGTATCTGTCAGTAAATTTCTCCTCTCTTCTCTCTCCTCTCTGGGCGGCTACCACTCTACGCGTTTCGCCAAAAAAGGGTGTGTGGCTTCCTCAGGAGTGTCTCACACTCCTGAGGAAGCCACACACCCTTTTTTGGCGAAACGCGTAGAGTGGTAGCCGCCCAGAGAGGAGAGAGAAGAGAGGAGAAATTTACTGACAGATACTCACAGAACCGCGACCGGAAGTGACGTATCGGGACGGAGCGGAAGTGACGCATCGTTGTAAAAGTGAAGCTGAAACATCCATCAGAGAGGCTGTATCCCAGTGAAGAACTCCACAGTACCTGCGGGCAGCTGCTATGGGAAGGTGATCGACCCACAGAAGAGGGAACCCACGAGGGGAGAGAGACCTGGATCAATGCGCCCACCGCTGGAGGTACAAAGTCCCTGAGAGTGGTGGTCCACACCAAGTCACACCGGAGGAGGCGGGTGAGCCTGAAGTGTAAACCAATTAATCTTCTCTCTTTGATCACAATGATTGTGGTACATGCCTGAAATACTTGTTTTTATTGTAAGTGTTCATTTTTAAAACCCCATAAAGTCTAGTTTTTTTACATCATACTGGTCTGCACTATGGTCTGTATTTCTTTTACATACACTTTGCTGCGGAGCTGAGAACTGGAGACCCTATCACCTGGTGGGAATACCTGCACAGCAGAGACCATTGAGTGTCAAAACCGCTTGATTTTGACTTACATCTTGTAAGTAGACATCACATATGAGCCAAGAAAGAACGCAGAATTTATATCACTTGAATTTTATTGTCTGCACTTAGATTGTTTTTTCCTGTTTTATGTTCTTTTCCCTTTATGCTCCCCCTGGATTACAACTGAAGGTTATCGTTCATTACAGTAAAACTGATTGCAATCATGTGGTGGTATGTTTCTTGCCCAGGGGAATCTTACACGATGGGGATACTGGGTAAGTGGAGGCGCTGCGCTAATTAAGTGTACCCCAGGCTCCCAGCTAGCGGAGGCTCAGATCTCCTGGAGCCGCAGGTGTGTGCAGTGACCAGTAGTCTCTTTAGAGTGTCAGAAAAAGGGCTACAAAACCTAATAAAAAGAAGATATTCATCACTAAAAAAGAAGTTAGTATTGATCCGCAAGAGTTAAAAACTCAAATTCCTCCTAAAAATCCCTCAAATAAAAAAATTAATCAATATGTGGATAAAAATGGAAAAGGAAATTATCACAAAGCCAATAACAAAAAAAGTCACTATGCTCCAGAGGGGTAATTGGAGGTTTGAACGTAAAAGGTCTCCCCCAAGACCTACGGAAAAGCCTCCTAAATCCAATCCAGATAGTGATAATAGGAAGAGAAGTGACAGTGAAGATTCTGATGATGAAAGTAGCAACACACATAGAGTCACAACTAGAGAGGAAAAAAGAGAACAAATTTTCTCTAAATATTCAACAAATAAAAGTGATAATTTTTTAGGGGAAGGGGGGTCCTCAAAATCGGTTTTATCCATTGTGTGACAGAAACCAGGGGATGGTAATAAATTCCGTATATAGGGCTCCCAGGATACTAGACAGTTTCAATCCTGTTTGTGAAAAGAAAATAAAGTGCGCAGCTAACTAATTAAGTGACGTGATAATAAGTGTTAAGAACATAACCTTGAGCGGAGCGTCTGCAGCTGCGATGGAGGGGGGGGCTCAGAAACCCCCTAGACTAACAGATAAAGACAAAAAAGACACAGCGCACAACGCTCATAGTGCATAAAACAATATAATAAAGGTACAATTAATTAGGGTAAGTAATGTGCGTACATCAATATAGATAAATAAATGCAGTTAGGGATAATGTTACCCAACGCCTCAGGAAACCGGAAGGAGTATCCTCACAAGGGTTATGGCGCTGGTGTCTCGGATGCAGGATCCTATTGGTAAGTAGGTAAGTAGATCGCCTCTAATAAGTTCTTTTTCCCCAAGAGCACGAGTCCAAAGCTGCTGCTGCCACTTGCAGTCCTTTGCCAGAGCACAGCTCCACACCGGCCGGGTCCTCTCACTCCCCTCTGTGCAGAAGCACTTCCGGGTCGATGACGTCACCACGGGAGGGGAGCGCTGGTAATCGCGCCGTTCACACTCGATCTGCTCAGATGGTGGGGTAATAAATTAGAGGTTGAGCTCTTGTCCAGTCATCCAACGCGTTTCGAAACGAAAACGTTTCTTCATCAGGGATATAAATTGAAGTGGTTCCGGATCAGTGATAAATACTACACGATCGTACCTCATTGGCTAGGCTATCAACTCTCACAGCCAATGGGGAAGTAATGGGGGCGGGTTAATAGTCCCGGTTTCGCGCGTCACTGGTAGCTAATAGCAACATAACATAAACATCACAAAAACTTTATTAACAACAAACATAGCTAACCACACGCGATTGATGAGACTAAAAGAGAGAAAACAGTGTTACACATAATAAAAAAACGTACATGAGTGCATTAGTGGCCATGTAGACCAGGGAGGTTACTCTAATGGGCAATAAATATCACCATCCAACTGAAATAGGAAACATGAAAAGTCTGCAAAACCGATCACTAATAGGGGAGCATTAAGGTGATGTAATCAATCCTAGTCCATATTAAAAAGGCATGTCCTATGAAATAAACTAAAAAGACAAAGAGACAAAAGTTAAAAATCTGTTACTAATGAAAAAAATCCCTTAAATGGCTAAAAATGCTAAAAAATATATATTCTAAAAGATATATATAGACAAGTAAAATATGGTTGGGAACACAGAAAAATAATGTATAAACTTAATACAGGGACCAAATGTCTATATCTTCATTTAAACCCCCTGGATACAGAGTATTTAGCTTGTGTATCCAGAAGGTTTCCTGCCTGGAAAGTTCTTTTACTCTGTCACCCCCTCTCCTGTTTTTGGGTACGTGCTTAATACCTTTAAATAATAGAGAGGAGGGATCACATTTATGGGATTGTGCATAGTGCTTAGAAAGACTATGCTTCATAAAACCTATTTTAATGTTGCGCAAGTGTTCTTGTATGCGCACTTTCAATGGGCGTTTAGTGCGTCCCACATATAAAAGGCCACATGGACACTCCAATAAATAAACTACATGGTCAGTGTTACAGTATATAAAATCATTAATACCATGTGTTTCTCCATTGATACATTTAAAAGTCTTTCTCTCTGGGTGCAAATATTTGCAAACTGAGCACTTCCCACACTTGAAATTCCCATTTGGTTTAGTACTTAACCATTTATCGTCCCCACTAGGACATTCAATTTGTTTTATGTCACTTGGGGATAGTGTATTTTTTAAATTTTTTGCTCTTCTATAGATGAATTTTGGGAATTTCGAGAGGTGAGCACCCAGCAGCAAATCATTTGATAATATAGACCAATGTTTTCTTACAATTTTCTCAATTTGCCCCGTCATTGAGTTAAAATTAGTGATAAAAGAAACGTTGCATTTCCCCTCACCCTCCTGGGGGGTTTTGCTTTTTTTGGAATTTGTTAATAGCATATTTTTTCTATCAAGTTTTCTTATTTTCTCCAGATCTGTATTTAATTTCTCTAGACGATAACCCCTCTCTAAAAACCTTTGGGTCAGTTTCTCAGCTTGTTCCTCAAAATCTACTTCCGTGCTACAATTTTTCTTCAACCTATAATATTGGCCACTGGGGATATTTGATATCCACGTTTTTTTGTGATTACTTGTGGCAACAAGGAGGTTGTTGCAATCAACCTCCTTGAAATACGTTTTTGTTACCACCTTTCCTTCTGCTGACGCCATAAGGTTGAGATCCAGGAAGTGTATTTGTGTCTCATGCTCTACATGTGTGAAAGTGAGGTTTTTATTATTATTATTTAAATACTGCAAAAATTGGCCGATAGAGCACTGGTCGCCGTCCCATATGCACAAGACGTCATCTATGAAACGGCGCCATATAATAATATTTGCCTTAAACGGGTTGTTGTTAAATATACATTCATCTTCCCATCTTCCCATATACAGGTTTGCGAAACTAGGGGCAAATCTAGTGCCCATTGCAGTTCCGCAAACCTGTATGAAAAATTCATCAAGAAACATAAAATAATTATGTTTCAAGATGTACCTGATGGAATCTATAATAAATTGGCTATTGAGGGGATGCAGAGTGGCATCGTTCAATAAAAAAGATTGAACAGCATTCAGACCCTCCTCGTGTGGGATGTTGGTGTACAAGGCCTGAACATCACAAGTGAGCCACCTATAAGAGTCTTTCCACACGAACCCTTCTAACAGATTCAACACTGATGTTGAATCTCTCAGGTAGGAAGGGAGTTGTACTACAAATGGTTGGAGGAAATAGTCCACATATTGGGATAGGTTAGATGTAAGGCTCTCTATTCCCGAAATAATCGGTCGGCCAGGCGGCTTTATCATACTTTTGTGTGTTTTTGGGAGATGATAAAAAATGGCAATTTTTGGACAATTGCAGTATAAAAATTCATATTCACGTTTTTCAATTACATTATTCGTGAGGGCTTCATCAAGAAGATTTTTAAGTAAAACCAAGAATTCCCCAGTGGGGTCCCTTTTCAATCTTTTATAGGAGGAAGTGTCGTTTAGGAGTCTGAGGGCTTCCCCCTCATAGTCCTTCCTATCTTGTAACACGACACCCCCCCCCTTGTCAGCTTGCCTGATAATAAGGTTCTTATTTTCCTTTAGGAGTTTTAAAGCCAATGCTTCCTTTTTATTTAAATTATGTCTAATATCACTATTTTTAAAATTATTGGTTAAAAGATTAAAATCTTTGTTGACCATGTTAAAAAATGTCTCTATGTGGTGACCTTTAGAGTGTGCAGGGTAAAATTTTGACTTCCCTCTAAAGTGAGTATGTGTGCAGGTTAATTCATCGTCTCTAGTCTCCAGCTGAATTGATTCAGCAATATCAATATCAGTAGTTATTATTGCTGGAGTATTTTCTATGTCCGATTTAATAAAATGCCGCTTCAGAGTGAGATTCCTAACAAACTTCTGAAGGTCCGTGTAAAGTTGGAAAGCATTAGGACCACAAGACCGGGAGAAAGTAAGGCCTCTGTCTAAAACCTTTTTCTGATCATCCGTCAGAATGACGGTAGACAGATTAAAGATTCCTTTAGGGGGTATAGTTTTTAAGGCATCTCGCAATCTCTTCTCTTGAGATCTGGCCCCCCCTCTTGTTCCTCTCCTGACAGGACCCTTTTCCTCCTTTCTTTGATCTCTGGTTTTTGTATTGCCCCCTGACCCTCTCCCTTCCTCAGTGGATCTATATGTCTGTTTTTGACTGAGTCTAAAAAACCTGAGGGAGAGGGTTGGGCCGGTGATCTCTGCCTAACACTTGGTATAAAAACTCTCTGGTTAAAATCTCTCTGATTAAAATTCGAATCATAATTACTATATTCTCTTTGCCCATATCTAAAATTTGGAATGTAATTTTTCCCTTTGTAGTTGGGGTTTCTAAACTGTCCCTCCTGTCTGGGATGGGGCGGATAACCATTATTAGGGGTGAAGCCCCTTCTATTGCCATATACTTGGGTATCTCTGCCTCTTTCATTCCAATTACCCCCACCTTTTTGATTAGGGAAGGGTGTAAATTGTCTTTGCTGCTCGTTATTTCTATTTAAGGATTGGGAGGAGTCTCTTGGGCCCCCTTCTTTATGGTTTGTTTTAGCAGACCTACTTCTATCGGTATCTTTTGCCCAATTCCTTTGTCTATTGTTATCGTAATCGGCCTTGTCGCTAAAAAACTTTTCATGTTTCCTTTTCAGAGTTTCTTCCTCCGCATGTTCAAGTTTCATGCGGAGGTCGTGTTCAAGCTCTGAGCAATCATACTCAATAACTAAGGGCTCCAACACTTTAATAACTTCTGAAATCTCCTTATCCATAATTTTTAGTGTTTTAGTTCTTTCATAAATAATGAGTTTCATTAGAGATATAGAGCAATCATCCAGGATCCTATTCCACTCTTTCATAAAATGTTCATTCTCCTTACCGAAGGTGGGTGATTTGCGAAAGCGCAGGCCCCTAGGGACTCTATCACACTCCACATATTTTTGTATAGTTCTTTTTTCAAGGTGGATTTTTCCTTCGGTAAGGAGTAATTGCTCAAGTACTTTAAAATTTTGTTCAATAGATCCCTTAACATTTCCCTTGTCTGGAACTACAATATGTTCCTCAGAAAACAGTGAATCAAATTGCGCATCACGTTTTTTCCGGCACTCTACCAGGCTCCAAACCATGGTCCGGGTAAGATATTAAACCACACTACAAAGTGTAAAGTAGGGAAGTGTCAGTGCAGCACCAAACAGAGCAGAGATAAGTGAAAAGAAAATAAAGTGCGCAGCTAACTAATTAAGTGACGTGATAATAAGTGTTAAGAACATAACCTTGAGCGGAGCGTCTGCAGCTGCGATGGAGGGGGGGCTCAGAAACCCCCTAGACTAACAGATAAAGACAAAAAAGACACAGCGCACAACGCTCATAGTGCATAAAACAATATAATAAAGGTACAATTAATTAGGGTAAGTAATGTGCGTACATCAATATAGATAAATAAATGCAGTTAGGGATAATGTTACCCAACGCCTCAGGAAACCGGAAGGAGTATCCTCACAAGGGTTATGGCGCTGGTGTCTCGGATGCAGGATCCTATTGGTAAGTAGGTAAGTAGATCGCCTCTAATAAGTTCTTTTTCCCCAAGAGCACGAGTCCAAAGCTGCTGCTGCCACTTGCAGTCCTTTGCCAGAGCACAGCTCCACACCGGCCGGGTCCTCTCACTCCCCTCTGTGCAGAAGCACTTCCGGGTCGATGACGTCACCACGGGAGGGGAGCGCTGGTAATCGCGCCGTTCACACTCGATCTGCTCAGATGGTGGGGTAATAAATTAGAGGTTGAGCTCTTGTCCAGTCATCCAACGCGTTTCGAAACGAAAACGTTTCTTCATCAGGGATATAAATTGAAGTGGTTCCGGATCAGTGATAAATACTACACGATCGTACCTCATTGGCTAGGCTATCAACTCTCACAGCCAATGGGGAAGTAATGGGGGCGGGTTAATAGTCCCGGTTTCGCGCGTCACTGGTAGCTAATAGCAACATAACATAAACATCACAAAAACTTTATTAACAACAAACATAGCTAACCACACGCGATTGATGAGACTAAAAGAGAGAAAACAGTGTTACACATAATAAAAAAACGTACATGAGTGCATTAGTGGCCATGTAGACCAGGGAGGTTACTCTAATGGGCAATAAATATCACCATCCAACTGAAATAGGAAACATGAAAAGTCTGCAAAACCGATCACTAATAGGGGAGCATTAAGGTGATGTAATCAATCCTAGTCCATATTAAAAAGGCATGTCCTATGAAATAAACTAAAAAGACAAAGAGACAAAAGTTAAAAATCTGTTACTAATGAAAAAAATCCCTTAAATGGCTAAAAATGCTAAAAAATATATATTCTAAAAGATATATATATATAAAATAGGTTTTATGAAGCATAGTCTTTCTAAGCACTATGCACAATCCCATAAATATGATCCCTCCTCTCTATTATTTAAAGGTATTAAGCACGTACCCAAAAACAGGAGAGGGGGTGACAGAGTAAAAGAACTTTCCAGGCAGGAAACCTTCTGGATACACAAGCTAAATACTCTGTATCCAGGGGGTTTAAATGAAGATATAGACATTTGGTCCCTGTATTAAGTTTATACATTATTTTTCTGTGTTCCCAACCATATTTTACTTGTCTATATATATCTTTTAGAATATATATTTTTTAGCATTTTTAGCCATTTAAGGGATTTTTTTCATTAGTAACAGATTTTTAACTTTTGTCTCTTTGTCTTTTTAGTTTATTTCATAGGACATGCCTTTTTAATATGGACTAGGATTGATTACATCACCTTAATGCTCCCCTATTAGTGATCGGTTTTGCAGACTTTTCATGTTTCCTATTTCAGTTGGATGGTGATATTTATTGCCCATTAGAGTAACCTCCCTGGTCTACATGGCCACTAATGCACTCATGTACGTTTTTTTATTATGTGTAACACTGTTTTCTCTCTTTTAGTCTCATCAATCGCGTGTGGTTAGCTATGTTTGTTGTTAATAAAGTTTTTGTGATGTTTATGTTATGTTGCTATTAGCTACCAGTGACGCGCGAAACCGGGACTATTAACCCGCCCCCATTACTTCCCCATTGGCTGTGAGAGTTGATAGCCTAGCCAATGAGGTACGATCGTGTAGTATTTATCACTGATCCGGAACCACTTCAATTTATATCCCTGATGAAGAAACGTTTTCGTTTCGAAACGCGTTGGATGACTGGACAAGAGCTCAACCTCTAATTTATTACCCCACCATCTGAGCAGATCGAGTGTGAACGGCGCGATTACCAGCGCTCCCCTCCCGTGGTGACGTCATCGACCCGGAAGTGCTTCTGCACAGAGGGGAGTGAGAGGACCCGGCCGGTGTGGAGCTGTGCTCTGGCAAAGGACTGCAAGTGGCAGCAGCAGCTTTGGACTCGTGCTCTTGGGGAAAAAGAACTTATTAGAGGCGATCTACTTACCTACTTACCAATAGGATCCTGCATCCGAGACACCAGCGCCATAACCCTTGTGAGGATACTCCTTCCGGTTTCCTGAGGCGTTGGGTAACATTATCCCTAACTGCATTTATTTATCTATATTGATGTACGCACATTACTTACCCTAATTAATTGTACCTTTATTATATTATTTTATGCACTATGAGCGTTGTGCGCTGTGTCTTTTTTGTCTTTATCTATCCTGTTTGGCCTGGGAGTGCAGCCTTATAATACATACACTCCATCCCACAGTTTGGCAAGCGCTGGAACTGAGGGATGAGAGATCCAGACCAGAGTTTGTCTGCTGCCTGATTTCTGTCACCTGTCATGCTAATTAGGAATCAGGTATGAAAGACTGATTTCCTGTTTGCTCTGGTCTCCCCACAAGAGCCAGGAGGCTGAAAGGCTGCTGAACTACAGAGGGGAGAAGCCTCTTCCCCAAACAGGTTCAATCTTTCTGTTCATTTGTGTAAGACTGCAAAAGTACCGTGTTTTGATGTTGGAAGTGGAAAAGCCACTTCCAACCCTGAGTCAGGGATATCTAAGTTAAGTTATCGCTCAGGTGAGCAGCTTTTGTTTTTGATCTGTTTTCTGTTGTATGCACTGTGGCAGTCTCAGTGCCTGGGACTGAATAAACCAGGCATAGCCTGTTTAAAGGAACAGTACGTGACGCCTCATCATTTAACCTACCCTAAAAGACCGTGTTCTAAACAGTCCCGGACAAACGACGGAGCCCCGGAGTAAGCCGTTTGTCACATATGGTGGAGAATGCGGGCAGAGCACTAGGGGGTCTGCGGGTTGAAGAACTTTGAAAGAAAAAAAAAAAAAAAAAAAGTTTTTTTTCATCCTCTGCAAACAAGATGGAAGACGTGGTGGGTGCGCTGGTACGCAATGTCGCTGCCCAGAAAGACGCGAATGAAACCCAGCAACAGCTGTTAATAGCCCAGCAAGAAACTAATGCAAACCAGCAGCAGACGAATGCAGCCCAGCAACAGCTGCTAATAGCCCAGCAAGAGATTAATGCAAACCAGCAACAGGCGAATGCAAACCAGCAACAGGCGAATGCAAACCAGCAACAGGCGAATGCAAACCAGCAACAGACGAATGAAGCCCTGCAAAACGCGAATGCAAACCAGCAAGAGACAAACCGCTTGCTGAGAGAGGAGCAACAGCGGTTCGCTCAGGGCTTACAGCAGGAACTCGAGATCCTGAGGGGGACTATCAGTAACCTTCCACTGGCAGCGGCAGCCCCAGTCCCGAAAATGACCAGGGCAAGCCACTACCTTCAGAAGATGGGACCCTCGGATGATGTGGAAGCCTATCTTCTCACGTTTGAACGCACGGCACAGAGAGAGGGATGGCCAGAAGCTGAGTGGGCTGGTCTAATCGCACCCTTCCTAAGCGGCGAACCCCAGAAGGCTTACTTTGATCTAGAGCCAGCCGAAGCTAACGTCTATGCAAAATTGAAGTTCGAGATCCTCGCCCGCCTCGGCGTAACCACGGCTGTTCGCGCCCAAAGGTTTCACGCATGGTCCTTCACGATGGATAAAGCCACCCGAAGCCAGATGTATGACCTCATCCACCTCGCCCGGAAGTGGCTACAACCCGAGATCAACTCAGCCAGCCACATCGTGGAACGGTTGGTCATGGACCAGTTCTTGAGGAAACTTCCCTCTGCCTTACGCCGTTGGGTCAGTCGGAGTGACCCCCACAATGCGGATGAGCTTGTGGCCCTCGTAGAAAGGTACAATGCAGCAGAAGAGCACCCGCAACCCACAGTCGTGGAGCAACCCCACTACCCGAGGTTCCAGGACTCTTCCAGAGACGGTAAAAGGGTACCGGGGTTAAGGGGCGCTGAAGAGCGGCGACCACCTTCACGCAGCACCAGCAACAGTGGTTCGCACACTAAGGGCAATAGCCAACATGGGGAGCCGGGAAAAGGCTCTAAGTGGGACACAGACTATGTACCTAAATGTGTAAATTGTCATGAGAGGGGCCACACAGCAAAAATCTGCCCACTAAATGATGAGCCCATGCAATGCAACAGCGTGGAACCTTATTCGCTGTTGTCCCAATGTATGGGCCCTAGCCCAGAGGACCCCTTGAATAACCATCTGTGGGCATTTGTAAAGGTTAATGGTAAGAGGGTTCGGGCACTTCTTGACTCTGGGAGCATGGTCACACTAGTGTCCGAATACCTCTTGCCCATTAAGAAGAAACAGGGAAACAGTTCACAAAGAGTGGCAATTTGTTGTATACATGGGGATAATCATGAATATTCCACTGTTGATGTTTTTTTAGAAACAGAGTTTGGTTCTTTAGATTTCAAGGTGGGTATTGTACCCAAACTGGCACATGATGTGTTAATAGGGACCGACTTTCCCCATTTTCTACAAATGTGGTCCCCCGCTCAGAATAGCGCCCAGAGTTCAATAGCGGACCATAACGAAGTATTAGAAGAAACAAATCCTTTCCCTTTTTCAGAAATGGAGGTTGATGAGGGCCCAAATAAGAAGGGGGAAAAGGAGGAGTGCTGTAAAATTCCCTTCCCCATCACTACTTTGGTAGGGAATACCCCAAATCAAGATGTTGAGCAGACACTTACCACCCCAGAACCGGATAAGACCCTCGCTGACCTAGAGGTCAGTCCTGGGAGTTTTAAGAAGGCCCAGTGGGAGGACCCCACATTAGCGGTAGCAAGGGGAAATATACGGGACCAGAATAGTACTCCTGGCCAACCAGATAGGTCACTTGCTTACCCCTACTTCGAGGTAGAGAACGACCTAGTATATCGGGTTGATAAAAGGAAATCAGTTACAACTAAACAATTGTTGGTACCACGGACATTCCGTAACGTAGTGTTACACCTCGCACATAGTCATCCATTGGGGGGACACCTAGGGGTGGAAAAGACAAAAGAAAAGGTTCTCCGAAGCTTCTATTGGCCTGGGGTTCTGGCAGAAATTACGAATTATTGTTCCTCATGCCCAGAATGTCAGATCACCGCCCCGTTCAAGGCGTACCGCAGCCCATTGGTACCCCTTCCCATAATAGAGGTACCATTTGACCGGATTGCTATGGATCTAGTAGGACCCCTAATAAAGTCTGCTAGGGGACATCAGCATATATTGGTAATATTAGATTATGCCACCCGATATCCGGAGGCAGTTCCCCTACGTAGCACCTCAGCTAAAAACATAGCAAAAGAGTTAGTAGTTCTGTTTTCCCGGGTCGGGATTCCTAAAGAGATTCTATCTGACCAGGGAACACCATTTATGTCCCAAGTAACAAAAGAGCTATGTAAACTCCTAAAAATCAAGCATCTCCGAACCTCAGTCTATCATCCACAAACAGATGGTTTAGTGGAAAGGTTCAATAAAACCTTAAAGAGCATGTTACGGCGGGCGGTTGATAAAGATGGGAAAAACTGGGATTGTTTGTTACCGTACCTGTTATTTGCCATTAGGGAAGTTCCCCAATCATCCACAGGCTTCTCCCCGTTTGAACTATTGTATGGCCGACACCCAAGGGGCTTACTGGATATAGCCAAAGAGACTTGGGAACACGAGGTTACCCCTTACAGAAGTGTAATAGAGCATGTTGCCCAGATGCAGGACCGCATTGCTGCAGTCCTACCCATAGTGAGGGAACACATGGAGAAAGCTCAAGAAGCACAGAGGAATACGTATAATAAGGGTGCTAGGGTCAGAATTTTTTTTCCAGGTGATAGGGTACTAGTTCTGGTTCCCACCGTGGAGAGTAAATTCCTTGCTAAATGGCATGGGCCATATGAGGTCTTGGAAAGAGTGGGAGAAGTAAATTATAAGGTAAGACAGCCAGGTAGGAGGAAACCTGAGCAAATTTACCATATAAACCTACTCAAGCCCTGGAAAGATAGAGAAGTCTTGTTAACCCTAGTACCCCCAGGTCCGTCAGAGAATCAAGAAACTGACCCAGAGGTTAGCATAGCTGAAACCCTGTCTGTTCATCAGAAACGAGAGGTTCAGAATTTAGTGAGAAGAAACAAAGAAATCTTCTCTACACGGCCAGGTAGAACTAGCGTAATTGAACATGACCTAGTCTCTGAACCGGGGGTCCGAGTTAACCTTAAACCGTATCGAATCCCAGAGGCCAAAAGAAAGGCTATAAGTTTAGAGGTTAAAAAAATGCTAAAACTAGGTGTAATTGAGGAATCCCAAAGTGGGTGGAACAGCCCTATAGTCTTAGTCCCAAAGCCAGATGGTACAACAAGGTTTTGTAATGACTACCGGAAACTAAACGCGGTATCAAAATTTGATACTTATCCTATGCCCAGGGTAGATGAACTTGTAGAGAGACTGGGCAAAGCCCGATATCTCACAACCCTAGACCTAACAAAAGGGTACTGGCAGGTTCCCCTCACAGAAAGGGCAAAAGAAAAGACAGCCTTCTCAACCCCAGACGGCCTCTTTCAGTATAAGGTGTTGCCTTTTGGCTTACATGGAGCTCCCGCCACATTCCAAAGAATGATGGATAAAATTTTAAAACCACATGCTCGGTATGCTGCCGCCTACCTGGATGATGTGGTAATCCATAGTGAAGATTGGCAATCCCACCTTCCAAAGGTCCAAGCTGTGCTTGACGCAGTCCGGTCTGCTGGACTAACTGCTAACCCCGCTAAATGCACTATTGGTCTGGAGGAGGCCAAGTATCTGGGATATTCTATTGGCAGAGGTTTACTCAAACCCCAAACACTCAAAGTGGAGGCGATACAAAATTGGCCAAGGCCAGTTACAAAAAAACAAGTAAGGACCTTTTTGGGGTTAATTGGGTACTATAGAAGGTTTATTCCCAATTTTGCAACTAAGGCAACCCCACTAACTGACCTCACAAAAGCAAGAGGACCGCTAATGGTAAAGTGGTCCCCCGAAACCGAACAGGCCTTTAGAAGCCTGAAAGAAGCTCTCTGTGCCCAACCAGTGTTGGTCACACCTGACTTCTCCAAAGAGTTCGTAGTCCAAACCGACGCATCTGAGGTAGGGCTGGGGGCGGTACTCTCCCAGGAGTCTCAAGGTGAGGAGCACCCCATCCTTTATTTAAGTAGGAAACTAAATTCCCAGGAGAAAAATTACTCCATAGTAGAGAAAGAGTGTCTCGCAATAAAGTGGGCTGTAGAGACGCTCAAATACTACCTGTTGGGGAGAAAATTCCGGTTGGTCACAGATCATGCACCCCTTACCTGGATGTGTCAAAACAGGGAAAAGAATGCTAGAGTGACCAGGTGGTTCCTAAGCCTACAACCCTTTAAATTTTCTGTGGAACACAGGTCAGGGCACAAACATGGCAATGCTGACGGGTTGTCAAGGATGCACTCCCTAATATCCATGGTCGCTCATCCCTCGAGGTCTGAGCTGGGGGGGAGGATATGTGACAGAAACCAGGGGATGGTAATAAATTTCGTATATAGGGCTCCCAGGATACTAGACAGTTTCTATCCTGTTTGGCCTGGGAGTGCAGCCTTATAATACATACACTCCATCCCACAGT
This sequence comes from Ascaphus truei, assembly GCF_040206685.1. Lineage (NCBI taxonomy): Eukaryota > Metazoa > Chordata > Amphibia > Anura > Ascaphidae > Ascaphus > Ascaphus truei. Next base: position 163,724,194 of record NC_134485.1, read on the forward strand.
TTGGCAAGCGCTGGAACTGAGGGATGAGAGATCCAGACCAGAGTTTGTCTGCTGCCTGATTTCTGTCACCTGTCATGCTAATTAGGAATCAGGTATGAAAGACTGATTTCCTGTTTGCTCTGGTCTCCCCACAAGAGCCAGGAGGCTGAAAGGCTGCTGAACTACAGAGGGGAGAAGCCTCTTCCCCAAACAGGTTCAATCTTTCTGTTCATTTGTGTAAGACTGCAAAAGTACCGTGTTTTGATGTTGGAAGTGGAAAAGCCACTTCCAACCCTGAGTCAGGGATATCTAAGTTAAGTTATCGCTCAGGTGAGCAGCTTTTGTTTTTGATCTGTTTTCTGTTGTATGCACTGTGGCAGTCTCAGTGCCTGGGACTGAATAAACCAGGCATAGCCTGTTTAAAGGAACAGTACGTGACGCCTCATCATTTAACCTACCCTAAAAGACCGTGTTCTAAACAGTCCCGGACAAACGACGGAGCCCCGGAGTAAGCCGTTTGTCACAATTGAGGGAGAAAGAACCCCCATCAGGCAAAAAGCATACCAAAAAGAGAGAAAGAAACGAGGAAAGAGAAGAAAAGGAAAAAAGAAAAATACAAAGAAAATAAGGGAAACACAAAATATTTTTAATTTAAGTACAAGAATTTTAACTTCGCCAGAGAAAGATATTATTTCTAAAAGATTAAAATTTGCACCAACCACAGGTCCAAACAATTTTGGTCTGTTTGTTGATGCTCAAAAATTTCTACGAAAATTAACTCTCAAGCGTTTTTTAAGTCTAAAGAGGTGGAAATTAAGTCTCATGACAATTTAAAAATAGATACAAAAAGTCTCCCTAAACCAGATATGAATAAACAGATAATCCATTCTGGCCTTAAGATGCCGTCTAAGTTCTATCCTAGTCATTGTAAGGGTAGGAACTTGGAGATTTTGTCTGGGTTAGTCATAAAAGATTTTGAAAAGTTAACGTCTAATAATTCTCCATTCAACAATAATCTTTCAAAACCAGAAAGGGAAGCATTAAAAGCACTAACTGAAGACAGAGAAATAGTTTTAAAACAAGCTGATAAGGGGGGAGGGGTAGTTATATTAAAAAGGGAAGATTACATCAAAGAGTCTGAAAGAATCCTAGGTGATACAACAACATATTGCAAACTTCCTAGAGATCCTACAACTCAATTCCAAAAAGAATTACAGGTACTTCTAAATATTGGAAAAACTGATGGTATATCAGATGATAAAGAATTTGATTTTTTGAATCAAGAAAACCCAAAATTACCTATCTTCTATTACTTACCTAAATTGCATAAGTGCCCTGAAAACCCCCCGGGAAGACCCATTATAGCAGGAATTGATTCCCTTACCTCTAATTTATCAGCCTATGTAGATATTTTTCTTCAAGAATATGTAAAGAATCAAAAATCTTATATCAGAGACACAACAGATATTTTAAGAACCCTTAAAGGACAGATATGGGAAGATGATTTTTATCTTGTCACAGGTGATGTCACATCCCTGTATACATCTATTAGTCACCAACAGGGATTTGAAGCAATAGATAAAATACTTTCCAAAGATCCCAATATGACTCATGAGCAAGCCAATTTTATTTTAGACAGTATACATTTTATATTAAAACACAACTATTTTTGGTTTGAAAATAATTTTAATTTACAAAAATGTGGAACCGCCATGGGTACTAAATTCGCCCCCAGCTACGCAAACCTTTTCATGTCGGTATGGGAAGATGACCATATTTGGTCAATTGCGGAGCTGGGTGCGAGTTTGGTCCTATGGCAGAGATTTATCGATGATGTCATTTTTATTTGGAGGGGAGATGAAGGGAGTCTTTTAAAATTTATTTCGTATATCAATGATAATGATTTGAACCTGAGATTCACCTGTGACTATAGTAAAAATAGAATTAATTTCCTCGATTTGGCAATTTATTGTTGAAGAAGGCACCATTAAAACCATGACACATTTTAAGGATGTCGATAAAAATAATTATATATTACAAACAAGTTGCCATCACCCAAGTTGGCTTTGAAATGTGCCATATGGGCAATTTAGAAGAATGAAAAGAAATTGCACTGATGATGTAAATTTTAAGATTCAAACCAAATTCCTTGAAGAAAGGTTTTATGAGAAAGACTACAATAAACAAATAGTTCAGTCAGCAATACAAAAAGTGGAAAACTTAAAAAGGGATGACTTAATAATAGATGTTTCCAAAAAACAAGACAAGAAGGATTTTAATTTTTCTTTTATTACTAATTATAATAGAAAAAATGTCCAGTCCGCGCTCTTGCTCTTTAGGAAGCTGGAATGGTGGTTCCTCTCAAATCTTTTGCAGCTCTTGATGTTGAAGGTGTCTTCCCCCACCTCCAATATGGATCCCAGCAGGAAACTCCAACAAACTAATTATAATAGACTAGCTGGAAAGATTGTTAATATTGTAAACAAATACTGGCATATAGTCAAGAATGATGAGATCATTGGAGATATGGTTCCTGACAAGCCAGTTGTTATATTTAAAAGGGCAAAAACACTAAAAGATAAACTTGCACCTAGTGCATTGCCCATAAATAATCTAACAATTAATAGATGGTTACCTAGTATTAAAGGTTTTTTCGGCTGCACCACGTGTAAAGCTTGTGTATATAGAGCAACTGATAAACATAAGTTTGTTTCTAATGTAACAAAGAAAAAATACACTATTAATAAACACATTACATATAGAAGCAACTACATCATTTATCTTATTGAGTGCCCATGTGGGTTACAATATGTTGGCAAAACTAAGAGACAAATGAATATTAGAATATTAGAACATATTGGTAACGTTAGACGCAAAGTTATGACCCATCTTTTGTCTGAACATTTTATAAATAAACATCAAAGTGATATATCAGGTTTTAAATTTAGTGCGATTGAACATGTTCTCCCTCATTGGAGAGGGGGAGACAGAGATCTGGAACTAACCAAAAGGGAATCCTTTTGGATATTCACACTAAAGACGTTAGTTCCAGATGGCCTAAATGCTGAGCTTGACATAAAAGTATTTTTATAATGTTGGCACTTTAAATGAGTCATTATATTTCTTTCCTCCTTTTTAAATGAATATTTTTTTTAAATTAATTTTTAAATTAAATTTTAAATTTAAAATTGTTTTTAAATGATTTTTTTAATATGGTATATTATTAATGTTTACTCTTCACATGTTAATGTATTGTATATTAATTATGTCTTTCGTGTTCTCTCATATGATTATTAGGTATCAACAATCGCCGTGTATATTGTTTTTAAGAGATTGTATACTGTGGTTATGTTGTTTGGGGGCAACATGGCCACTATTATATAGTTTAATGCCATGTAGTTTATTTGCAATTAGAATTATACATGTATAGGTATTAAATTATGTCTGTTAGTATATACATTATAAAATTATCGATCTTTTTAAACCTTTGTTATAATTGATGTATATGTTAACATAAATTTTCGGATTATACACTAGCTATATATGTTTAGAACTAGATTGGTGTATGCACCGTTTGCACCAGTCATAGTTAAGTATTGGGTATACACTGGCGACACACTTTATTCGAGCTCGGCTAGTCCCACGAATTCGGGTATACCCGGGTGTATTGAGGTTTGTGACTGTTTTCTGCCCGAGTGCATTGAGGTATTTTCCAGGCAGGGATTGAAGCATTTTATTCCCGCTTGCTGCAATACTGCACAGTATATATATATATACTGCATTACAATTCATGAATTTATGCCATCTGGTAGACACGCGAAGCATTGCAGCCTATTAAATCCTAATCATTATCATTTAACAGATCAGCCGCCCATCAGCCAGGCATGAACCCAGGCTGGGAAGGCAAACGCAACGGGGCTTGTTAGAGGTGAGGAGCGGCGCATTCCAGGTATCTGCCAGGTACATACTGGGTATTTGCTCGAATAAAGTGTGTCGGTGCAGTATATACTTAGCTATTAGCACCAATTAGCCACTCCTGATAAAGACGTCATTACGTCGAAACGCGTAGAGTCCGGCTTGTTAGCCATCTTGGAGGAGGAGAGAAGCAGTGGGATCCTCGGCGGTGTCCTCTGTTCCGGTGAGCTGTGACGTCACGATCCAGAAGTGACGCACGCGGTAGCTGTTGCAGTGTGTACCGGGCGAGGAGAGCTGAGACGCAGTAAAGACCCAGCTGTTCAAATACTTTTACTTCTTTGAATGCTGTAAGCCTCCATTTGTGAGCTTTTGATTGATAAATGTTGTATTTTTTATCTGCACTATGGTTGTTTTCTCTTCTCTCTGAGATTGCTGACCCATATACCACACCTCCAGACCAGGATATATTATAGTTCCAGACTGGCACCATTGCTCCTTTTTCTACTTTTTTGGGAGTAGGAATTTGGAAGCTCTTTACTTAATTACTATCACGTTGTCTACAGTATTACACTATACACCTTTCTTCTTTTTTGGGCACTCGGCGATGCTCCCCTGGAATTCCATAAACAGTGCATATTCTGGGCCCCACCCTGGGTTGCCATGGGGTTCCAGACATCACGTAAGGGAAGGGACAATTCTAGAAAGTTAGATTCCAGGAGGATAAGAGGAGAGGAGCCTCTGGGAGAAGATAAGTACAGCAGGGCCCCAGGCATGCGGAGGTTACTGTTCTATGGGCCCGCCGCAAATCGAAAATCGCCGGAAAGCGGAACCGGCGATTTTCGGAATGTGCGCATGCGCAAACCGGCAATTTCCCTCTTCTGCGCATGCGTAACCTCTGTTCGGCGCGCGCAACCTCCGTTCTGCGCATGCGCACCCTCGTCAACCTCCTGTTCTGCGCATGCGTGACCCCTGACTTTCCCGTTCTGCGCATGCGCAGACATGGCCACCCCTTCCAGGTACTACCGTATCAGCGGATCGTCGAGAAGCGGGGCTTTCATGTAATGTTTATAAAGTAATAGCATAGACCAGGACCCCTGTTTATTATGTTGTAGATAGGGACAGTATCCGTCAAGTAAGGCTCCCCAAAAGAAGGAATGGAATCCTGAATATTACAGGAAAGGAAATACGGCACGCCACAGAGGGTCTTAGGAACGAGCACTTTCGCTGTATGGAAGTGGCAGTTCCCAAACAGTGAAGGTAGGAAAGACCAACCAGGACTCCCGAATAGGCCTAGGGAAATCGGATTAATACCCATGATGTCCTTAAGCAAGAAAGGGTGGAGTGCTCCCATATCTACATAGAGCAACTAAGTAAATGTAGCAGAAAACAAATCTGTGAAAAATGTGTGACTAATATAGTAATAATCACCAAGTGTGATTAGATATAGGATGGACTATTATTCTATAATAAACAAGAATAAAGGCGGCTGCCTGTGATATAACTCTGACCCCCAGGTCAGAGAAACAATATGTGGAAAAAAGTGTTTATATCTCTAGCGCCTTGCACATGCAAATGATGTGAAGAAAAAGGATATATACAACCAAGGCTGGTGAGTGTTTCAAATTCAAGGATGTACTCCAATTGATGAAATTTCGTACATGAAATGAAAACAAACAAAATACATAGCGTAATACTGTAAGGTTAAATCAAGACAAACTATAACATTAAGACAAGATGCTGAGATAAAGGTGACTGATAAAAATAAAACATTTAATAAAACAATACAAAGTAATGAGCATAAAGGATGATAAAAATATGAGTCAAGTCCCACTGAAAGATCTTTTGCTGCGGCTGAAAAACCCACTTACCGGACGTAAAGTGGTAGGAGGCAGTGGATAGTTTAGCGAGTATCCCCTCTCGTCTGTGGCTTGACAGCTCCAGGCGTCTCTCCTCGGCACCGGTTGTGTCCTGATCCTCAGCAGCTGCTTTCGGGCGGAGCGCCCCCCTAGTCTCGCGGGGACAGACAGCAAGTGCGCGATCAGCTTGGGAGTAGTAAACTGCAATTGCAGATTCGCCGTGAAACTGCCCAATGGAGCGTGCAGATGGTAGCAACAGATTCGCTACACTCCGATCAGCAAGAGGGGTAAACAATGTAGTCAGCAGTAGAGCCAGCGGGACCACCCTACGCGTTTCAGAAGACACAGCTTCCTTCCTCAGGGGTGTAAAGATAATGGGCCTCATGCAGTAAGCGTCAATAAAGCTTTTTTCGGCATTTTTCCGCCAAAATTGGATTTGAGATTCAGTAAGCGCCGATAAGTGCTCTAAATCGGCATTTTTTCTTCCCAAAAAAACTTTTTCGGCATGCGCCTGGCGATAATCCCTTTATCGGCACTTTTCGGCACTTTTTAAAATCGGCTGTTTTCAAGTAGCCCAGATCAGCTTATCGGTGCTGATCGGCACTCAGAAATTGAGATTTCATCGGCAATTGGTCACGCCAACTAAAGTTGGCAAGTTGGAGGGGAGAACGATCAGTAAGGTTGCCGGAACGGCACTTAGAAAAAAAACCTCATCTCTTCATCAATGGAGTCAATGGAGCGGGGACGTATAACATTATAGTAGTGTTTACGTTATATTGCTCAGAGTACAAATGTGCTTAGCATTACAGTGTGGAGGTCATTCACTTCATCGTGTCACCCCTTACGTTTATTATTTGCATAACATTGTACTTTTATATGTTATCATCATTTACGTGTCACATTACTCATCATGTGATGATGTGTCAAGGGAAAATCCTATACTCAACTCTTAAAGGAGCAACTCGCATCATATCAAACATGTTACTGAAGTGTGCTTCAATTTATTATATGATGTTACACATTTCACACATCTAACACATCCAGCGTATAGTAATGTTGCTATACTGTACATTATACAATGCTTGTAATGTGCAACGCATGATCAAACGTTAATGTAGATCTTTGTTTTCATGTTTACATGTACTTTGTGTCCTCCCTTTTTTGATGATGTCCGCAATTGGACACTCAATCACATTGCATGTTTACATTGTACACGATGCATTACAAGCACTTCATGCTAACTTATACACACATCTAGAATAGTTACTCATTGTTACACGTTTGAAACTGATTCAATAGCAACTATCCTGATGGTATAAATTTATGCATATGCACAGTATAATTAATTGATGTGAACATGTGATAATAACATGGCAAATTATACATATTGCAGCGAACTTTTTCTACGTCAATGTCATGGTTGTATCCTAATTAGATGACTGAGTGTTGCGTTCAGAAGTGTTACATGCATTACACATTCCAAAAATAATTTCCAATAAATGCTTGTACAAAGCTTCACTTTACATCATTGTGAAATATCATGATTGGCTGCTGAATACACATAAATAATACTTGTTATATCAAATGGATACAGGTTGGGAGTCAACTACTTGGATATGTTAATGTAACAACTTGCACTTTAGCAAGTCACCTGACATCCTCACATAGGTATTTAAAGGACGGCAATTACCTGCTCATTCACAGCTACAGACCTTAAAATGATGCGAATGTTTAGGAGACGGAGGAACATTCTATTGCACGAGAGGCTTGCTGATGGAGAGGATGTCATAGGGCAAGGAAGGGACAGGGACAGAGGCAGGGACAGTGGCAGGGACAGTGACAGGGACAGGCACGCGGACAGGAGAGGAAGAGGGCAAGGAGATGAGAAGAGAAGAGAGAGGAGAGAAGTTGTGGCTCATCCTCGTTTGTACAGGGAGAGAACCCTGTTAGATGGGATGAGTGAGGAGGAGATTGTAAGTCGCTATCGTTTCAGTTCAGCAGCAACCTTAGCTCTTTATGAAGAGATACGGGGAGATTTAGATTTTGTGACAGCCAGAGGTCGTGCAGTCCCTGGGCTTGTTAAAATGCTGTGCTCATTACATTATCTTGCTTCCGCGTCATTCCAGACAACAGTGGGCATAGTGGGTGGGGTCTCGCAATCTACATTCTCGCGGGCCTTTACCCAGTTTCTATGTGCACTCAATAGATGCGCTAGGAATTATATTCATTTTCCTACAGAGCACACAGAGTGGCTGGAAGTCAGGAATGGCTTTTATACCATAGCCGGGATACCATGTGTGCTGGGTGCAATCGATTGCACCCATGTTGCTTTGATCCCGCCTAGTCAGAGTGAGCATGCTTACCGCAACCGTAAGCACTACCATTCCCTGAATGTACAGGTGGTATGCGATGCCACGATGAAGATTATGCATGTGGTAGCCAAATTCCCTGGTTCCAGTCACGATTCCTCTATCCTGAGAAACTCATCAGTCTTCCATGCTTTCGAAGAAGGCTATTTTGGACCGGGTTGGCTGGTGGGTGAGTACATATTATGATGTGGTAACACAAAACTCTTGTTTTTCTATGAATTGTTGTATGTTTTAATGTTATCACTAATTTTTTCATATGTGTGCACCATGGATTATAGGTGACTCAGGATACGGAATTAGGCCGTGGCTGTTGACCCCAGTGCCAAACCCTCAAAGTGAAGCAGAGGAGAGGTACAATGTTGTCCATATATGTACGCGATCCGTTATAGAGAGGACATTTGGGCTTCTCAAGACAAGATTTAGGTGTCTCGATAGAACTGGTGGGGCACTTCAATATAAGCCTGCTAAAGTGTCTGATATTATCATTGCTTGTTGCATTTTGCACAATGTGGCACTCAGAAATAATGTAAAAACAGACATACGTCAGGGTTTGGAGGAGGAGCATCCCGTCAATTTACCAGCTGACACTGAGCAAACAGCCAGTGGTGTTGAGACACGTCTGAATGTCATAACTAAAAAAAATTCATGTAAGCAAATACATATATGTTCATAGTACTACATACATATATTCATTAATTTTTATGATAAATACATTTGTCCAAGTACCATTCACTTAGGAAACAGATGAATATGGGTCGTACACCTTTCTCTTCTCTGCTGTGTGGACAAATGCATGTGGCACCGGTATGTCATTCATCCACAGGTTCTATAATCCTTCTTATAATGAAAAGTTATTGTGTGTATGTGAATACAAAATGTGTTACAAATTAATACTTTATGTACATGCTCTTTTTGGTTATGCATACACAATACACCTACTATGTCCATAGTCATTAGTTAATGCAGTAAGGTTACATACAATGTTATTTTTGCAGTGTGACATGTGCATCACAATGATGTGTACACCAGTGTGCTTTTCATATTATATGTAACGAAATCTACATGGTGTTTCATATGTAACACAAAATAGACACTTTGGTGTTTTGTTTACCTTAATGAACATGTAATGACAATGTTTTATATTCATTCATGTTTTCTTTTTCAAGGTATATCACGTCAATGACTGCTCATGGTACTAGTATGTAATTCAACTCACATCTGTCATAAGATGTGCCAACCTCTATAAATGTATAGTTACAGGATGTCTAAACACAACGTATTGAAAAAGATGTGACTATTGAAACATGTCGTTTCTGTATAGTGTACGTGCGTTTAGCTACACTTGGTGGTTAATGTGCAGTGTATTTGAAAAGCATTAGGGACATTACATAACATTTAATGTAGCAAACGTTCCAAATTCCATTCCTGTAATATAGGGGTGGGTGGAGAGAAGGGGATAAACCCTGGTCAAATATTTATTATGGGAGGATAACATCCACGGATGCACATGAGTGATCTTAACACTCAATGCATGTTTGCCTGTAAACACACCAATGTTTTGTACATCATTTACATTGCAATGTATGTGATTAGTTCTTGTATCAATGCATCTTCATGTTGATTACAACATTGTCACATGTGCATGTATAAGTCTCAACTTTTCATACTTCATTCGACCCAATGACAATCTTGTTAATATAATTTTAATTTCATTCACGTAAGTTATTCATTATTATCATGATCCTTTACAACTAATGTCAACATATGAACGTCAATGACGTGCGCATTTGCATACGCACACATTTCAGCAGCAGTGTTTGTGTGTGTTGCACTTTTACTGTGATGCATGTTTTTCAACGTCAAATGATATAAAGTAACATACTAATGTTGATTGTATCATCAGACTCACATCGCTCTGTATGTGTTGAACGTTTACTAAATCACTAAACTATAGTTAGTCGTGAGAATAAAATATACACACAAATGTTAATCTTTTCATGATCTTTAACTAATATTCAATAGCTCATGCATGTTAGGTTACCACTACAACTTAGGTGAAAAATAACTTTTCACACCAATAAACAGTTTATATCACCTCCCTATTTTTATTGTGTACTTTCAGATAGAATGTCTACGTGTTTTTATGTAGCATTTACATTCTTTCACAAGTCACACGTCACATTATACAATATAGTAGACAAATGTGTTTGCTGAATGAGAATGTTGGTTGCATATTTAACAGAGCAAGACATATAATGTTAGTAGAAAATCACCAAAAAACATTAAAAGTTCTAACTTCAGTGCTTAGCAGCATCATTATGTTAATTAAGTGCATAGTAAATATAGGCATAACCGGATAACATTATGTATTCATTGTTAATCTGCGCACCAAGCATTGAAAGAATTGTTACATATGTATTATAATAGTTGTTCGCTCCTCGTCACAATCATGTAATATAACGAGTGGCTCATCTGAAATCATACATTGATCCCATGTATTCATCCGCGACATCTGTGAAATACAGCAAACACATGATGGTCAAAGATGGCACATTTATATATGTCTCTGCATGACAAAGCGTAACACATCTCTATATGATTGTGGATATTCACGCATAAGTAACGTATATGTTGAAAGTGCAAGGATCAAACCACAGATACTGAATTGTCATTTTTATTATGGCGTTGCTGGCATTACTACGGATATGATATTTCCGGTGCCTGTATACATAATAATGTGCGCGCACAACTTCAGTTGCGCGCGCACTTCACGATTGTGTGGACTAAGTCTTAGCGCATGCGCTAAACAATGTGTACGCTGTGCGTTGAATACATGTCCCTCCATGGTGCTGCTAGCAGTAAGCATATCATGTTTTGAAGTTATGCTATGGAAGCGAAACTAATTCACTTCTACACACGTATTTATATAAACTTTTTAAACGGACGTGTGTGCACGGAAACAACGGCCGATCAGCCAATGAGCGAACAAAAGACGTGTGACGTCATGTTAAGGCACCGTGAAATGCACGCAAACACTCCTCCCACTGAATTAACATTGGCCTCCAGCTCTGTGCACGCACCGAAACACCGACGCGCGCGCATGACACAGTGCACTGACCGTAACAATAAGCAAGGGGCACAGCCAATACGCTTTCACGCGCGCACGTCGGTTGGGGGTGGGGCATTCCATCCGTAAACCTTTTTTCAACAAAAAGTTTTTATTGGGACATGGTACAGGTCAAACATTGTCTAACAACCCATTGTCATACATTAGTGACCACGTTCCCGTTTTCTTTATTTATTTCCATACTGAACAAATTATAACGTACAGGGGGAGATGACAGACATACGAGACAAACAGGACGAACGCAGGGGGGGTGGGGGAGGGGGGACTTTGGGCGAGGGGCATCTCCTGGTTGTGTTCTTCGACAGCCGATATCATCCCTATGCAGCATGAAGCCTCTCTTGGAAACCCTATAATCATCTTACGTCTTCTCTATCAGTACCTCTTTCCGTTACTGTCAGTGTCGTTGCTTTGGCGGAGAATGCATTTCTATCTATCAAAGCAGGATATTGGTGGCATTCACCGCAGGGATGTCCGAATGATCTAGCCATGGGGCCCATATTTTTAGAAAGTTTATGTCGGTGTCATTGACCAGACTCGTCAATTGCTCCATCCGGCAAACATACCAAATTCTGTTCCGAATTTTCATCATTGTGGGTAAATCTGGCTGCTACCACAGTGCTGCGAGTTCGCACCTCATGGCTGTTGCAAAATGTGCAATCAGTTTTTGTGTCGGTCTGCTTAGCCCCCGAGTGCGCCTGCCCAGCAGGAACAGCCAGGGGTCCAAGGGGACCGGTTGTCCGAGAATCCTCTGTAGCCAATCTTGGATTTCCTCCCATAAAGGAGCCACTTTGGAGCATCCCCACAGCATGTGCAGCAAGTCTGCAGGTTCCCCGCATTGTTTGGGGCACAATGGTGGGTAATCTTTTACAAACATTGCTAATCGCATTGGGGTAAGATACCACCTCATTAGAACCTTATATGCATTCACCTTCAAGGTTGTGCATATCGAGCTTTTGGCTGCCGCCAGCACTATTGAGTCCCAGTCTTCGTCCTCTAGTGTCTCCCCCAGGTCCGATTCCCATGCGTGTCTATAACTCAGTTTAGTGTTGTCGTCGGTGCCAGGGCAGACCACCTCTCTGTATATCCTAGAAGTAAGTCCCGTAGTATCCGTACCTCTCAAACACAGCTGCTCAAAATTTGTGTGCCGAGGGCGCCTAGGGATCTTGTTATAGAATGCTCTTATCTGGAGGTATCTAAAAAATTCAGAATTTGGTATCCCGCTTTCAGATTTAATTTGGTCAAAGGTTTTTAACAGTGGACTGCCCTCCAGATGTAATAATTTCGTGAGGCCCTTTGTTTTCCAGGCCCCTAAGTTCCTACTCGGCAGGCCCGGAGCGAAATCAGGGTTCCCTACAAATGGGGTCATGAATGTGTGCTGGGTGGTAAGAGCACACCTATATCTGGTGTCCTCCCAAACCGCCAACGAGCTCCTCAGTGCCACCAGCGGCATCCCTATAGTCCTGTGGACCTTTTTTGGTAGCCAGATTAAGTCCTGTAAATCTACAGGTGCGCTGCATGCCTTCTCTAACTCAACCCACCTACGGAGGCCAGTTGGCATGTGCCATTGTACAATTTGAGTTAATTGGGCCGCTCTGAAAATGGCCAGCAAGCAAGGTACCCATAGTCCTCCTCTTACTGTTGGTCTAATTTGCATACTAGATTTGATGCGTGGTTTTTTATGACCCCAGACAAATTTCACCATGGAGGACTGTAACCGGAGGATGTCATCCCTGGCCACCTGTACCGGGAGGGTCTGAAAAAGGTACAGGATTCTGGGAAGGAGGTTCATCTTAAGGCTCTGGATCCTGCCGATCCATGAAATTGCATAGCCCGACCAGAGCCTGAGATCCTCCGTCAGAGTCCTAATCAGTCTGGGGTAATTGGCTTTATATAAGGCGCTGTAGTCTTTGGTGATATTTACCCCGAGATATTTAATAGAGGAGGCTTGCCATTTAAAGTTAAAATTTAGAATATGTATGTATGTATGTATGTCTTTATTTGTATAGCGCCATAAAATGTACATAGCGCTTCACAGTAGTAATACATGTCATATAAATAACAAATATAAATAACAGATCATGGGCATAAGTGCTTCAGACATACTGTAAAAGTAACATTAAGGAAGGAGTCCCTGCTCCGAGGAGCTTACAATCTAATTGGTAGGTAGGGAGAACGTACAGAGACAGTAGGAGGGAATACTAGTAAGTGCGTCTGCAGGGGGCCAAGCTTTGTGTCATGTGTCCATGATTATCCAGTGCTACTCATATGCTTCTTTAAGCAGATGTGTCTTAAGGTGGGTCTTAAAGGTGGATAGCGAGGAGAATATGATGGAACATCAACTTATCTGTGACATGGCAACAGAATTTACAGTGGATATGGAACCTGTCTTAAGTGAGTCTAAGGTCCTCGCACAATTTCGTCCCAAATCAACATTTTGTCCACCGTTTCAGACTTGTCCACAAATTGAAGTATTTGTATCCCTGGTGGCCAATGATATTTTGAAATTACCTGAACGATCAGGGGCCAAGAATCTAACCTTTCAGGAATGGCTTGCTGTGAAGGAACTTGGCAGAATGACAACGGTCGAGTTCAAACCAGCGGACAAGGGAGGCAATGTGGTGGTGTGGCCCAAATCCCAGTATGAGCGGGAGGCTTTTAAGCAATTAAGAGATCGAATGTGCTATACAGAATTAGCTGGTGATCCCACTGACAAGTTTAAAACGGAACTTGATACTATTCTCAGTGAAGCATGCGCTTTGGGTACAATAACAAGTAAAAATAGAGATAGTTTGATTACAAAACATCTCACTATTGCAACATTCTATTTGTTACCCAAGATTCATAAAAGCACTATCAACCCACCGGGGAGACCCATCGTGGTTGGTATCGGCAGCCTCTGTGAGCCTATCAGCAAATTCCTTGACCCCTTCTTACGTCCGGCGGTTGACATTACCGTCATATCTCCGTGACACCATGGATGTCCTTTCCAGACTGGATGGTGTCACGGTTGATGCCAATACAATTCTACAGATTAGAGGAACAGCGATGGGGGCTACTTGTGCCCCATCGTATGCAAATTTATTTTTGGGTTGGTGGGAGAGGGAGGTGGTGTTTTGCGAGGAAAATCTTCACTTAACCACACATGTTTTGTTGTGGTTGAGATACATCGACAATATTCTTATTCTCTGGCAGGGCTCTGCTATTGAGCTTAGGAGTTTCGTCGATGTGCTCAACCACAACAAACTGAACATTAGACTCACCTGTAAGTCGAGCACCACATCAGTTGATTTCTTGGATCTCAAGATCTTTATTGATGAGGGTGGTAACATTGGTACGGACATATTCAGGATGCCCAATTCCATCTTACATGCCTCTAGTTTCCACCAGCAGCATCAGATTCAGGGCATTCCTCGTAGTGAATTTCTGAGGTTGAAACGCAACTGCTCTACAGAGGAATGCTTTGAGTCTAGGGCTATTGAGATGCGTGATAGATTTGCATCTAGAGGTGACAGCAGTAAACATATTCATCAGGGGTATCAACATAGTGTGATGAATAAACGTGAAGCACTATTACAACCAAAAAAGAAGAATAGCGATTTTAAAACTCGTTTTATTGGTACCTACTGTATAATGACAGATGGGGAGATCTTAAGTCTATTCTCCAGAAACATTGGCCTGTTATATGCACCGATGGGGAACTTAGGGATGCAGTAGGTGACAGGGTCAATCTAACGAGCCGACGGTCACCTAATTTAAAAGACCGTCTTGTACATAGTCATTATATTCCCCACACTAGCGAGACTTTCCTTACCATCAGAAAAAAGGGCTTTTCTAAATTTAATAATTGTTCGGCCTGCAAATATATGCTACAGACCGACAAGTTTTCAAATAGTGACCAGACAAAGAATTACAACATTGGATATACCCTTAATTGTAAATCCAAGGGTGTCATCTATTGTTTAACTTGTCCCTGCCAACTCAAATACATAGGTA
Source organism: Ascaphus truei (assembly GCF_040206685.1). Taxonomy (NCBI): domain Eukaryota; kingdom Metazoa; phylum Chordata; class Amphibia; order Anura; family Ascaphidae; genus Ascaphus; species Ascaphus truei. Next base: position 163,739,433 of record NC_134485.1, read on the forward strand.
TGACCACCCGCGAACTTCGGTTCAGGATCTTAGAACACACTAGGAACATTAGATCAGCTCAGCGGGACTTGGATGCTTTCAAAAAAATCACATCTGTGGCAAGACACTTTTTACAGTGTCAGGCCTCAGACAGCACATGTATTTCAGCATTTGCTTTTGATAAAGTATCTCTGGGCATCAGAGGTGGGGATTTAGAGAAAGCACTTCTTAAAAAGGAATGCCGCTGGATCGTTCTTCTTAACACGATGCAACCCAAGGGAATGAATGATTCCCTGGGGTTCGCTATGTTTCTGTAGTTTTTCATTGTCATTTTCCTCAGCAAAACTTTGGTTATCTTTAAAATATGTGCTGTGTTATATGCCCTTTCTGTTGTTTCCTTGTGACTTCCCCTTCTCTGTTTTATTATTTTTTTTTTTTTGAACTTATACCTATTCATCTTATATTTGCTCTTTATGATGTATCTCAGGTTTTCTTTTTCCTATTCTCTCTTTTGACTTATACATTAGAATTTTGCATGCTGTACTTTAGCTCTGTATGTTTAACATCTCTGTCTCTCTTATTTTTTGACCATCAGCGTATTGATAATGAATTGAACATGCTATCTATACCAGTCCTTGATGATCTGATGACATCACGCATGGCACTGAAAGCGGGATGTGAACCGGTGTAGCTCTTGCGCATATGCATCTGAGCAATCACAGCGACTTGGATTCCCCCTGCCAGATGTACTGACACTTACTACTTCACTGCCTGCACCAGTGTATGTGATGTTATTAATCAAGGTCTACACTGTCTATTGTATGCGGGGTCTGGGAGGCGCTCGTTTTGATAGTATATGTCCTTGATGATTTGATGACGTCAGTTACGGCTTTGACAGCGGGATGAGAACCGGTGTAGCTCATGCGCATGTGCACCGGAGTAATCACAACAGCTGGGATTCCCTTTGCCTGATGTATTGACACTGATTACCTTACTGCCTGCACCAGTGTACGTGATGCCACCAATCGAGCTTTGCACTTGCCATTGGATGCGGGGTCTGGGAGGCGCTGTGAGTACTTATCTGATTTTCTACAAAGACTAGCTTGCCTTCACTTGTTTTTTATCACTCCGGGAAGAAGCCCACCGACGGGTGAAATGCGTAGAGTGTCTACAATAGACAGCTAACTGTGACTTTCTTGGCGTGACTCCTAACCGCTTGATGCAGCAACTATGGACTGTGTGGGGGACTGATGTGGGGGACGGCAGTGGGGGGTTCCGGGGGACCCGGCGGACCCGGAGAGGGGAGGGGGAAGCCCTGATCGGAGGGCCGCTCCTCCGAGGCTTCGGCGCGCGCCCAGGACACCACGGCGCGCGCCCAGTTACTGTCGCGGCCGAGACCGGGCAAATGCTCGAATAAACTTGGCCGCGACAATATATACACTTTTATGTATATAAGGTTATTGATTGCATACTTTTCCTTATGCCTTTAGTTACACTTCATATTTTGTAGCAAGGTTTTTTTGCTTTAAGGGTTACATCTTTTCCATTTTTGTCCCATTTAGCTTTTTTGTGTCAATTTATATCATATTCATTATTATTTAGACACATTCTAGTTTTTGGTTCAATTAACAGCATTTATCTTTTAGAGAGTCACTGCCCATATATTCTTAGCTGTCATTAGCATGTTCATGTTTTTAAGTTAGTGTGTCTTGCTGTTTCATAAATAAAATCTTGTTCATTTTTCTACTTTGACAGAGCATCCGGGTCTTTTTGCTATATTCTATTTGCTTATTTTGGTGGTATATTTTAGAGTGCTATTTTAGGGGATTGTCTTTGTCCTTTTCTATTGTGTGTTTTATATTTGTATCTATCCCCCAGCACCATCAGGTTACCCTTATTATTTTATTCCTGACTTTTTGGGTGCATATTTCTTTATACCCAATCAGTCAGTGTTATTTTGGGTCTGATTTAACCACTTACATTTAGTGTAGAGCAACATACTTCTTTGTGTGTTTGATATATATATATATATATACCTGTCTAAGATATATACCTGTCTAAGACATGCAAATGAACATACAGTAATATTTACAGTTGCTTTATGCTTTACTGTGGAGGGTTTTTGTCACTTTTTTTACCCACCATAACCTTAATGACAGTGGTGATTACCTAGTCTAGTCTCAAACCTGCTAGCCATTAAGACCAGCCTCACACTGATGATACCCATCAAGGTTGAAACATGTATGTGAGTGGGTCTAATGGCTTTGCATCTCATCCCAGCCTCTGTCTAAAAGCTGTGTTTAAAACAGCATGCATTGGCTTGAGGATTGGCTTGTGTAATACAAGTGTAGCCCCGAGGTAAAATCTGACTCCCTGACCTCCCTCCGCGCTTACCGGGTGGTCGCGGGTGCCGTCGGAGGCAGCGGTGGACCCGCCGGGAGAATGCGAGGGTGGGGGCCAGTGCAGGGAGCAGCGCGAGGTATCGCGGTGCAGGCCGGTTGCCGGGGACGCGATCGGGCCATCGCTAAGGCCGCGATCGCGTTGCCACCGGCCCGGCGGCTTGTACAGAGGGCGCCGCCATTGCGCGTTAGCTCGCGCATGCGCAGTAGGCCGAAAGTGTCAGGTAGGATCCCCAGTGCAGGGAGAGATCGCGCGAGAGTAGGGAAGAGGATAGTGAGGTTGCGGCGGCCATTAGGCGTTTGCGCATGCGCGGGAGAAGCGCGCACGCGGCCCCAGTGTTTAGGCAGCCCCCTGGGAACTACAATTCCCAGGAGGCATAGGGAGACAGAGGTCAGGTGTTCTATTGCGGCCAATAGGGCTGGAGGAAGCTCAGCCCAGGAATATAGATACATTTCCTGGGCTTTGCAAGAGGCAGTCAGGCAGAGGAGAAGGAAGGAGTAGGAAGGGTGTAGGGAGCGCGTGGCTCCGGCACCAGGTAAGGGTTCTCCTTAGGTCCCCAGGCAGGCCCCAATTCCCGGTAAGGGCAGGGGGTAACTGAAGAGGGACGGCCCTAGCTAGGGAGGTCACCCTTAGGTGTGGAAGGTGCAGTTTGGCAGTGTCACAGCGGCTAGGGCTGTGCGCACTGGCAAATAGGCACAGCGTGAGTGCAGTGGATTTGCTGCGGGTTCCAGTGAATGGTGTGTATCATTCTGTGTGTGTTGCTGCATGTGCTGGGCGCAGTGTGTGCAGCGTGTGTGAATACCTGCAGGCTGACAGTGTGAGCTGTGTGTCTGCTGTAGGTGTTAGGAGTAGCGAGTAGCTAGAGAGCTTCAGATAGGACTGGGTAGCTAGGGGAGGGGGCAGGTTATTGTTCCACAGGCCCTAGGAGTTTTCCCCAAGCCATCCCAGGTTGCGGTTCATCAGGGACAGGCCCTAGGTTAGGGTTCCTGTTCTGATAGGGTTAGTTAGGGATAGCGGCGGTTGCTGTTCCCATGATGCGGTTGGTGTTGCCGTGATTCGGTTGCTGTTCCCGGGAAGCGGTGGGACCCTCGTTGGGGTCCACGGAGAGAAGTACCTGGATAGGATCAGACGGACGTCTGACCCTTTTAGAAGAGAGTTGCAGGCCCGAGCATCGGAGTGCTCGGAAGGTACCTCTGAAGTATATAAGTGCACCAACTGGGCCCTAGCTTAATTTAGTGACTGCGCAGTCACCCACGACCTCCGTAGGAGTACGGGACATTGGGTGTGGGGGATCACAGGACACTGGGTGGGAACACCAGACATTGGGCCGAGGTGATGCGGATAGAGCATAAGGTTATGTGATGTTATGTACTGTGTTATATGTTCTCGAGTAAAGTGTTAGTTATTGTTTTATATCTATGAGTGTTATTGTATTTCTTACCCAGGGCTATCTTTCGTAAAAGGGATCCTGGGTAAGTGGAGGCGCTGCACCAGGTAATGGTAAGGGTTTCCCCAGGCTCCCAGCTAGCGGAGGCTCAGATCTCCTGGAGCCACAGGTGTTACGCAGTTACCAGTAGTCCCTTAGAGCAGGTGTGTTGCAGGGAAAGGAACCGGTTAGACCACGAGGGGCCAATGTGAGATTGGGTGGGTCAGGCGGTTCACAAAAAGGGCTACATTTGGAGGCGCTGCTGAGAGATCAGACCTGGGGTGCCCTGTATGTTTTTTTTTTAAATTGTGTCCTATTTTTGTTTCGCCATGGGGAAGCCCTCAAGGCAGAGGAAGCCACGTGCTAAGTTCCCGGCCGCGCGGGAAAATGTTGCCAACAGTTATCCAGGACTGGCGGGAAAACCCGAGCCCCGCCCCCACACTGTGAGTGACTCAGTACCGAGCTCGCAACATTCCCCAAAAGACTGTGCTGCCCCTCCTCTAGAGTCCACCAGGGGGAGGGAGTGTCTTGAGCAGAAATCAGCAATTTCTGTTCCCCCTAAGGAAAGCAAGGGATGCCGAGAAAAACACCCTTGGCTGTATAGCATCATACGGGCCCCCCATTTAGTCTTGCCAATGGTGGTATGCCCGTGTGCGTTAAAAGACTGGAAGGTGACGGGTGGCTGGATGGACGGAGCATCTGAGTCACCAGTTGCCCTCACGATGACCATGGTAGACGGGGAAGAATGCCTGCACGGCCATCTGAATGAATGTGAGTGTGCCGTTGGGGAGCTGACCCAAGGGCCTTAGTGTCCTGACTGTGCGGCGCAGTTCCTGCAACCCAAACCGCCAGCGGCAGAGGACACTGTTGCAGAAATGGAGTGTTCCTTTCCCGAGGATGAGAGAGACTGCCAGGGGTTACACCCTGATGTGTATGAGCCCTGGAAATTGCCAGGAATGGAGGTCACGGTGCTAATGTGCCCCTGCCTGAGTGAAGCCCTTAAAGAGGGAGTCGAACCATCCCAGTTACAGCTAGGTTTCAGGTCAACTGAGGTGGACGGAGAAACGTTTACCCAGTGTTTTGGCCTCAAATGTGGCTGTTCCCGGAGGGAGGCACTGGCGTGGGAGCCCCAATGTGAGTGTTGCGGGGCCTGGTTCCTAAAGCCTATCCTGCCCCAGGCGGCGGAACCAGCCGAGGAAGAAGAGGAGGAGCCGGACCTCCCTCCTACAGTAAATGATACTTGTCCTCAGTTTGTCTTAATTCCAGAGGCCTCCGGGGACCCGTGTGTCCAGACCACTGTTGCAGACCCTCTCAAAGGGGACATGCAAATGGAAGAGCAGGAACCTCTGATGGCGGAACCTGCGGAGAAAGATGCGCCTGATGGTGCTACCAAGGTGGGTGAAGCCGCTACTGATTCGTCCACTTCAGCGATGGAGGTGGTGGAGGGGCCATGTGCCCAAATGGACTTTCCAGACGCTGAGCCGGAGCCGCTGGAGGCGGAGCTCCAGATGTTGGAACCCCAGATGTCGGTTCCAGACCCGGTTCCCGAGCAGGAACCACCAAGACCAGACCCACAGATCCCGGAAGGCCAGGGTAAGGTGTTTATACCCCCGCCCATGTGTGGTGATTCTAGCGACCAACCGAGCGTGGTGATGCGCCTGCCGGCGGACCACTCCAGTGAGGTCACCGAGGCAACCACCTCAACTGATGCAGACCATGATGTGGGCCCGTGTGCCCTTCAACTGCCAGTCCGGCCTACCCCCGAAGTACCAGCGGTCCCAGGCTTGGGATCAGTACCTGCCGACAACGATAGGGGTAAGTTGACTGCCCCAGGGGTGTCGGGTGTAAGCTCCCCGGTGATCGTGGAGCCTGGTGACTCCAGAGGTAGGGTCACCCGGGCGATGGGCTCACCCCGTCATCGCGTCCTGGTGGAGGTGTCTCCCCCAGAAGATCTCTGCAGATCATGGAACGAATCCGACCTCATCCAGGGATCCGGTGTAGCGGACCGGAGCGACACATACTCTTGAAAGAGGAGTCTCCAAGCTTGGCCTTCCCGAGACCCGGGCCTACCCGAAGAAGTTGTGCTGTCCAACGATGGTGTCACCGTTAAAGGAATTGCTGGAGCGGACAAAGACTGTGTTGAGACCGCTCCAGTAGTTGTGGCCTCTCCCATTTGCGCGATGGAGCGTTATGTTCGCCATGTGGTGGACCGAGGCAAGAGACTAAACCTCCCTGTCTCCCGTGAGACAAGACCGGAGGATCCGGCAAGGGTCAACACCCAGGACCCCGTACATTTTTTTCTGCGAGAGGGAGAAGGTGGGTTGGTACAAGGGACAGGTCTTGAGCTCCAAAAGACTCACAGGAGTCAAGGTGGGATACCCTCACCCAGTCTGTTAGGGGCACTCCACTCTGAGACTCAGCTGGCCTCGGGTATCCATGGGATGATGTTGGGTACAAATGGGGAATTGCTTGTGTGTGATGTATCGGTTACAATGCATTTTCCATTATATAATGCACTGTATGGTTGCTACCCAAGCGAGGGCGTTGGGATTCTGCGAAGGGGAGAATCTAGCCCCGAGGTAAAATCTGACTCCCTGACCTCCCTCCGCGCTTACCGGGTGGTCGCGGGTGCCGTCGGAGGCAGCGGTGGACCCGCCGGGAGAACGCGAGGGTGGGGGCCAGTGCAAGGAGCAGCGCGAGGTATCGCGGTGCAGGCCGGTTGCCGGGGACGCGATCGGGCCGTCGCTAAGGCCGCGATCGCGTTGCCACCGGCCCGGCGGCTTGTACAGAGGGCGCCGCCATTGCGCGTTAGCTCGCGCATGCGCAGTAGGCCGAAAGTGTCAGGTAGGATCCCCAGTGCAGGGAGAGATCGCGCGAGAGTAGGGAAGAGGATAGTGAGGTTGCGGCGGCCATTAGGCGTTCGCGCATGCGCGGGAGAAGCGCGCACGCGGCCCCAGTGTTTAGGCAGCCCCCTGGGAACTACAATTCCCAGGAGGCATAGGGAGACAGAGGTCAGGTGTTCTATTGCGGCCAATAGGGCTGGAGGAAGCTCAGCCCGGGAATATAGATACATTTCCCGGGCTTTGCAAGAGGCAGTCAGGCAGAGGAGAAGGAAGGAGTAGGAAGGGTGTAGGGAGCGCGTGGCTCCGGCACCAGGTAAGGGTTCTCCTTAGGTCCCCAGGCAGGCCCCAATTCCCGGTAAGGGCAGGGGGTAACTGAAGAGGGACGGCCCTAGCTAGGGAGGTCACCCTTAGGTGTGGAAGGTGCAGTTTGGCAGTGCCACAGCGGCTAGGGCTGCGGGTTCCAGTGAATGGTGTGTATCGTTCTGTGTGTGTTGCTGCATGTGCTGTGCGCAGTGTGTGCAGCGTGTGTGAATACCTGCAGGCTGACAGTGTGAGCTGTGTGTCTGCTGCAGGTGTTAGGAGTTGCGAGTAGCTAGAGAGCTTCAGATAGGACTGGGTAGCTAGGGGAGGGGGCAGGTTATTGTTCCACAGGCCCTAGGAGTTTTCCCCAAGCCATCCCAGGTTGCGGTTCATCAGGGACAGGCCCTAGGTTAGGGTTCCTGTTCTGATAGGGTTAGTTAGGGATAGCGGCGGATGCTGTTCCCGTGATGTGGTTGGTGTTGCCGTGATTCGGTTGCTGTTCCCGGGAAGCGGTGGGACCCTCGTTGGGGTCCACGGAGAGAAGTACCTGGATAGGATCAGACGGACGTCTGACCCTTTTAGAAGAGAGTTGCAGGTCCGAGCATCGGAGTTCTCGGAAGGTACCTCTGAAGTATATAAGTGCACCAACTGGGCCCTAGCTTAATTTAGTGACTGCGCAGTCACCCACGACCTCCGTAGGAGTACGGGACATTGGGTGTGGGGGATCACAGGACACTGGGTGGAAACACCAGACATTGGGCCGAGGTGATGCGGATAGAGCATAAGGTTATGTGATGTTATGTACTGTGTTATATGTTCTCGAGTAAAGTGTTAGTTATTGTTTTATATCTATGAGTGTTATTGTATTTCTTACCCAGGGCTATCTTTCGTAACGGGGATCCTGGGTAAGTGGAGGCGCTGCACCAGGTAATGGTAAGGGTTTCCCCAGGCTCCCAGCTAGCGGAGGCTCAGATCTCCTGGAGCCACAGGTGTTACGCAGTTACCAGTAGTCCCTTAGAGCAGGTGTGTTGCAGGGAAAGGAACCGGTTAGACCACGAGGGGCCAATGTGAGATTGGGTGGGTCAGGCGGTTCACAAAAAGGGCTACACAAGCTTGAGACAAAAGGTGGCACTGAGTGCTCATTTGCATGTCATTTCCCAGAATCCCTTGCTGCAGTGGAAGCGCTGTATGCTGGGTGACAATGGGGAAAGACAGGGTTGCAGACCTGTCTAAGACATGCAAATGAACATACAGTAATATTTACAGTTGCTTTATGCTTTACTGTGGAGGGTTTTTGTCCCTTTTTTTACCCACCATAACCTTAATGACAGTGGTGATTACCTAGTCTAGTCTCAAACCTGCTAGCCATTAAGACCAGCCTCACACTGATGATACCCATCAAGGTTGAAACATGTATGTGAGTGGGTCTAATGGCTTTGCATCTCATCCCAGCCTCTGTCTAAAAGCTGTGTTTAAAACAGCATGCATCGGCTTGAGGATTGGCTTGTGTAATACAAGCTTGAGACAAAAGGTGGCACTGAGTGCTCATTTGCATGTCATTTCCCAGAATCCCTTGCTGCAGTGGAAGCGCTGTATGCTGGGTGACAATGGGGAAAGACAGGGTTGCAGACCTGTCTAAGACATGCAAATGAACATACAGTAATATTTACAGTTGCTTTATGCTTTACTGTGGAGGGTTTTTGTCCCTTTTTTTACCCACCATAACCTTAATGACAGTGGTGATTACCTAGTCTAGTCTCAAACCTGCTAGCAATTAAGACCAGCCTCACACTGATGATATGAAAACAAAAAGAAAACAGCGCACAACGCCAAATAGTGAAGTAAGTAATAGAATGTATTACAATATAAAAGGGTTAATAAATCTGCGTACATCAGATAGAAATAACATGTGCATTTAGTGCATATCACACTGGTTACCACTCTGTAGCTGTAAAACAGGACGGTCTGGCACTCAGCTGTCTCTGCAGGAGCCTCTATGATGGTTCTGGGGCATGGGATCCTTCATGCACTCCTCACACAGCAGGACGCTGCTCACAAGGGGATTCCTTTCAAGCAGCCTGGTAATACTGCAGATTCAGACACTTAGTGGGACCGCTCCTCAACCGGTGATATACTGCCTCCAGGGGAATTCCCCTACAGTCCCCCGTCTCTCCTGTGTAGATTCGCTGCTTTTCCCAGCTGCTATGATCTTAGGGCAGTCCAGAGCTGTTGGAATTGCTCTGCAAACACTTCCGCAACTGCAGGGGCTTACACAGCGTGCCACGATACCGCTCCGTCACGTGGTGTAGCGGAGTGACGTCACAGTTCTCGTGGCAATGGAGGAATCAATAGGGAGGAAGAAGGAGAGTCCCTTACAGTCTCTTACCGGCGCAGAAATCGCTCAGTTAGCACGGTGGCAGCCAATATAAGCTGATGGTGATACAGATCCAAAGGATGAATATAGGCAAAATTATGGCATTAATACATCCAACATGTTTCGTAGATCTAACTACTTCTTCAGGGAATAATTTGGCCATTACCCAGAGGTCTTAGCACATGGATCAAAAACATACCAGGAGGGCAATTTGTCAGACTCAGACGCAACTGCAGCAATGTAGAAGTTTTTAATAAACAGGCTAACAAATTATTTTTACGATTTAGAGAGAGGGGATATCCTAAAGAGCTTTTAGATAGAGAGATAAAAAGAGTACGTCATCTGGATCGCAACGAGATGCTGATTCAAAATAGATCTAAAAATAGAAATAATGAGAGCCAACAAAATAAGGGCGGATTGGTAGATGTGGCCTTCATTACCAATTACAACTCTGTATATAGGGACATTGAAAAGGTTTTTAGTAAACACTGGGGTATACTGTGTAAAGATCCCATATTGGGATCTCATTTAGACACCAAACCACGGTTTATATATAGGAGAGCCAAAAATATTAAAAACATACTAGCACCTAGTGATGTTTTTGTATGTAACAACACCGTATCATCCAAACAATGGCTTGGAACCAAACCAAGAGGCAACTATACCTGTGGCAAATGCAGTATTTGCAAGTATCAACACCCTGTAAAACAAACGTTTAAATCTAATAATACACTAGAGGTTTTTAATATTGATGACTTTATTTTATGTACATCGACGCATATTGTATATCTGTTGGAGTGTGCATGCGGATACCAATATGTAGGCAGAACCAAACGAAGCCTTAAAATCCGTATCCAGGAACATGTCCGAAACATTAAAATTGGGTTTGACAAACATAGTGTGTCAAGACACTTTTCATTACATCATGGTAAAGACCCTTCTAGTCTTACTTTCAAGGGGATTCAGTTTATTCCAGTTAATAGAAGAGGGGGAGACAGAGTCAAAACATTATCCTCTAAGGAGACTTATTGGATACATAAGCTAGATACCATGTCCCCCAAGGGGCTCAATGAGGATGTGGATATTTGGGCATTATATTAAAACCTCCAGCCCACGTCCTCATTAGATTTAGTGATAAGGCACTGCTAAGTGTTTCCTTCTCCCTGCTGTAGCTTACCTGCTATTTCTAGTTATATATATATATATATATTTTTTTTATATTGCTTAAGGAATTTATGATGTCTATTTTAATCTTTTAATATACTAATAATGTGTTTCTTTTTATTCCAGCATGGTTTTATGTTCATGTTAGGTTTAGATTATATGCTAGTGTTTTTTTATATATGTGATTGTTAATTGTTAATAAAGTTGTTGTTTTAAAAGTAGAAATAAATCTTCCCCAATACTTTGACCATAGCTCAGATGATTGGTCTAACTCTAATTGTTTGACCAATGAGACATCTCTGAGAGGTATTTAAGACCTCTGGGTAATGGCCAAATTATTCCCTGAAGAAGTAGTTAGATCTACGAAACATGTTGGATGTATTAATGCCATAATTTTGCCTATATTCATCCTTTGGATCTGTATCACCATCAGCTTATATTGGCTGCCACCGTGCTAACTGAGCGATTTCTGCGCCGGTAAGAGACTGTAAGGGACTCTCCTTCTTCCTCCCTATTGATTCCTCCATTGCCACGAGAACTGTGACGTCACTCCGCTACACCACGTGACGGAGCGGCATCGTGGCACGCTGTGTAAGCCCCTGCAGTTGCGGAAGTGTTTGCAGAGCAATTCCAACAGCTCTGGACTGCCCTAAGATCATAGCAGCTGGGAAAAGCAGCGAATCTACACAGGAGAGACGGGGGACTGTAGGGGAATTCCCCTGGAGGCAGTATATCACCGGTTGAGGAGCGGTCCCACTAAGTGTCTGAATCTGCAGTATTACCAGGCTGCTTGAAAGGAATCCCCTTGTGAGCAGCGTCCTGCTGTGTGAGGAGTGCATGAAGGATCCCATGCCCCAGAACCATCATAGAGGCTCCTGCAGAGACAGCTGAGTGCCAGACCGTCCTGTTTTACAGCTACAGAGTGGTAACCAGTGTGATATGCACTAAATGCACATGTTATTTCTATCTGATGTATGCAGATTTATTAACCCTTTTATATTGTAATACATTCTATTACTTACTTCACTATTTGGCGTTGTGCGCTGTTTTCTTTTTGTTTTCATTTCTTAGAGTGTGTGGGGTGCTGAGCCACCCCTAATGTTTATAGCAGCAGACGCCCATATCAACCACACGGTTATGTTATAATTTAATTATTTAATCACTTATTCACTGTGGTATTGTGGTTTACTTTATTTATATATGGTTTAGTCACTGCACTGTATTCAATTATAATAAGGAGATAGATAGTAGCGCACAGTTTATTTCTGTTTTTTCACACTGATGATACCCATCAAGGTTGAAACATGTATGTGAGTGGGTCTAATGGCTTTACATCTCATCCCAGCCTCTGTCTAAAAGCTGTGTTTAAAACAGCATGCATTGGCTTGAGGATTGGCTTGTGTAATACAAGCTTGAGACAAAAGGTGGCACTGAGTCTCTCTCTCTCTCTCTCTCTCTCTCTCTCTCTCTCTCTCTCTCTCTCTCTCTCTCTCTCTCATAGGATAAAAGAAACTATATATATATATATATACACACTGTGTGTGTACATATATCCATAGAGACTAAAGATATATTAATACACACTAACAGATATGTTATTCTAACCACTACTCATACGTGATGACATGCCAACATTATGAAGTAAGAAAGAAGGTGAAGGCAATTAATGTGTTACAGAGTTAATACTCCAGAAAACTCAAATTTAAGATGTATGCTGTTATATAGATAGTTACTTAAAGTTGGATGTGAATAATATTAGCATCAATGACTGACTACATTACCAAACAAACACACATACGTAAGCAGCTAAGTGAATGTCAGCTTTTATAAACATGGCAAATGTGTAATGTTGTATCATTAATCAACTGATGATTAATACATAAATATATCTTATAAATTATGCATTAATTCAGACAGTGGACATTTCAAAACCTTCATGTGTACAAGGACATACTTGAATGTTTTGAAGCATCACGTCTTGATCATACATACAGTATTCATTAAATAATCTGCATTAAACACCACCAGGCCAACTACAGATTTAGTGAATGTGATAATTTATTTTTGTTTATCCTTTTGAGACCGAGTCACAGGCCTGCTTGTTGGCTGTTGTGTTAGCCTTTTCCGTTTGCCAACTACTTTGGCCTTAACTGTACGACTTGTACTGGCCTGTGGCAGTTCAGTGGCACTGGGTGTGGGCTGTGACACTTCAGGGGCAGTGGGTGTGGGCTGTTACACTTCAGGGGCAGTGGGTGTGGGCTGTGACACTTCAGGGGCAGTGGGTGTGGGCTGTGACACTTCAGGGGCAGTGGGTGTGGCCTGTGACACTTCAGGGGCACTGGATGTGGGCTGTGACACTTCAGGGGCAGTGGGTGTGGCCTGTGACACTTCAGGGGCACTGACTGTGGGCTGTGACACTTCAGGGGCACTGGGTATGGGTTGTGGCAGTTGTGAACCAGTTCGTACACATTGCACGACTGATGGTGGAGCTGTTTCCTGTTTTGGTGTTTTAATCTTGTTTCAAAAGCTGGTTAGTAGAAATTGTTGCCCTAACTTTCTTTTTCGTGTCTCATTTGTAGGTGTCCGTTCCTGATTTTGAACAGATGTAAGCGGTTGGATGTTGACAGGGACCTGCACAGAACTTGCACCTACTGTACCGGTAGCATCCAGAACTGGGGAATGAAGAACTGATGACTCGGGTGAAAAACTTGCAGCATGTAAAGATCCATCCTCAGATGCGGTAAAGTGGAATTGTTGTTCTCTTGCAGTAATTCTCAACTGATTAGCTTGGCTTAGATTAACAACTATTGCTTGTAATGTCCTGTTTATATTTTGTATTTCTTTAGGAACTTGGATGATGACTCTTTCTAGTTGTGACATTTGTGATATTGTCCTTTCCTGCTGTGATATCATCCTTTCCTGCTGTGATATCATCATTTCCTGCTGTGATATCATCCTTTCAAGCACTGACATCATTTCTGAATGGCGACGATTTTCTTCAACCAAGATTCTTTCTTCAGAAGCTGCAATAGCTGAGTATGTGTCACGAGCAGGAGGACTTGAATGCTGTGTTACTCGTCGAGTGGGAACATCTTCATGGTCACTTGATTGAGTTTGTCTTTCATTGGCAACATCAGCTTCTACAAATAAATAAAGACATTATGAACTGCCATGGAACTTTCTGTTGTTTGTCAATATAATGAGAGTTGTTCTCACAGTGTAACACATAACATGTTTCCATAAGTTTTCTGTTGTGTCAAATTAAACTGTAGCTTGAAGTAACAATTACTGCACCGACACACTTTATTCGAGCAAATACCCAGTATGTACCTGGCAGATACCTGGAATGCGCCGCTCCTCACCTCTGACAAGCCCCGTTGCGTTTGCCTTCCCAGCCTGGGTTCATGCCTGGCTGACGGGCGGCTGATCTGTTAAATGATAATGATTAGGATTTAATAGGCTGCAATGCTTCGCGTGTCTACCAGATGGCATAAATTCATGAATTGTAATGCAGTATATATATATATACTGTGCTGTATTGCAGCCAGCGGGAATAAAATGCTTCAATCCCTGCCTGGAAAATACCTCAATGCACTCGGGCAGAAAACAGTCACAAACCTCAATACACCCGGGTATACCCGAATTCGTGGGACTAGCCGAGCTCGAATAAAGTGTGTCTCCAGTGTATGTTTCGACTCAGTGTGAAAGAAGAATGAATGAAAGGTTGGTGTAACCTCACAACTCCTAGCTGATAGTTTACATCACACACAATACATGTTGTCATTACAAACTACATTTTATGTGACAATAACTTATGTGAAGTTAATTACATCTGAAAGGCATTTTTTTAGCATGGCAACATAACATCTAAAAATGTACACATTAGATGTCCTGCACCTCATACACTCATCTTCCAGCCTTGATGAGGAGCTGGATGAGCCAGGTGATGAGACTTGTTCAGTGTGAGGTGACACATGAGCTCCAGGAGCAACTACAGTATATAGAAGAATAACATAAGATTTTAATTGACATGTGTACATAATTAACATAGAGTTTGTGTTTTTGGAGTATTTATGGCTAAATAACAGCATCACTTAATGAAATGAAAAGATGTTTCTGGCAAGCTGTACATTATCCATTTTAACATCAATGTACATGTGAGGCCACTTGGCACTTTTTTGGTAAATACCATACAACATACAATGTGTATGCAGGAATGCGTTGTGTTCTATTGGACATACACTACATATCTTGTGTAGTAATATCAAAATAATAATTTACATCACTACCATGACAGCAAAGTTGACTATGCTTATAATTCAGTACGTAATAGTGGAAATGTGAAAGATTTTTTTTAGGGATATGTATGAACAATTAATTGAAGCAGGTGTAGCGCTCAATGTGGCTGACACTCAACAACACATTCAGTGTGTCGCTCACAGATGCTACTGGTGTGATAATGTGCCGATTATATAAGGTTCAAAGAACATATGAGTGAATGAATGAGTTACGTACGTTTTCATATATAGTGGCCTGGTGGTTGAAAGTTTTCATAGAGTTACCATTTGAAATGAATGTGATGAACTTCTGTTTAGCTTAGCAGCTTCTAAGAACTGTAGTCCCTCCCCCAAGATGTGACAGCACCCTGAGCTTTTATTTGTTTATAGCAGCTGTAAGGCGTCTCAAAAAAGTTGACCGTAACATGACCCTGTTATCTGGCTGGGTGCCCAACCCCACCCCCTGTGTTTTCGTCTATGCTGTGATAACATATTAATTGCAGCTGGTTTCACACACTGGTACATGAGCGAAATAATAATCTCAAGTGACCTACATATGACCACAATTAAATAACATATGCTACATGTTCCTAATTATGCTCTCTGTACACTGGCGACACACTTTATTCGAGCTCGGCTAGTCCCACGAATTCGGGTATACCTGGGTGTATTGAGGTTTGTGACTGTTTTCTGCCCGAGTGCATTGAGGTATTTTCCAGGCAGGGATTGAAGCATTTTATTCCCGCTGGCTGCAATACTGCACAGTATATATATATATATACTGCATTACAATTCATGAATTTATGCCATCTGGTAGACACGCGAAGCATTGCAGCCTATTAAATTCTAATCATTATCATTTAACAGATCAGCCGCCCGTCAGCCAGGCATGAACCCAGGCTGGGAAGGCAAACGCAACGGGGCTTGTCAGAGGTGAGGAGCGGCGCATTCCAGGTATCTGCCAGGTACATACTGGGTATTTGCTCGAATAAAGTGTGTCGGTGCAGTATATGACATGAAGCAAAAAAGGACCTTTTATTAAACATAACGAAATGTGTTACTGCAATTTATGTATGTTCGCCTTTGAATGCCCTATCTTCCATGCAAGAGTTGATGAGGCAGTAATGTCCTGTTTATAGGTGTTACATAGATTATCAATCAATTATGTATATATATATATATATATTTACAGCAACAGTACATATTACTGTATGCTCATTTGCATGTCTTAGACAGGTGTGCAACCCTGTCGTTCACCATCATCGCCCAGCATACAGCGCTTCCACTGCAGCAAGGGATTGTGGAAAATGACATGCAAATGAGCACTCAGTGCCACCTTATATATTAATTTGTTATTTTTGTAGGACAACTAGATATAAATATAGATAGATAGATAGATAGATAGATAGATAGATAGATCGATAGATAGATAGATAGATCGATAGATATAGAGAGACAGACATATATACAGATATATATGTAGGTATGCTTATATTGGGAAGCAAGTATAAGTAGCAGCGGAAATATAGATAAGAACTGTAACCTACGACACACCTAGTACAGTAACATTTGTCACCTGGTGGAAATGGAGCAGAATAAATTCCGATATCTCTGTCCCCGGGCCAAACCCTTCACGACGACGGGAAGAAATTTTTCCCGCATCTGCTCCTCCAATGGTGTTAAGATGAGAGCTTGTGCTGGTGGCCCACCTCCAGTGCCAGAAGTATGCATCCGTTGTGCTTGTATTTTTTTCTTTAAGGTTGCCCTGATATCGTCAAATCTCTTCCGACAATTCTTCCGGTCCCTGACATGATTCCCACACGCAGACACAGCAAATGTTATTTCATTCCACATTTCTTTTTTTGATGCTGAACTTGTCCGCCCTTGAAATACATACATCATATATGACGTTAATTATTATTATAAAAATGAACAGTTTCCTAAACTGCTAGCTGTTCCAAGAGATAACAAACATGCTGGTTTAGGTGTAATATGTGTACCACATGAGCATTTACGTGTAAACATAGAAATGTAAGGAAGCTTGCATGAATATTGTATGAACTATGGCCAGATTGTACGACTGATTGTTATTGTCGTTCTAAAGCATGATTAAAATATGTGTGTAACAATTAAGTTGAATTGATAGATATTATCGAAGAATATTTTGATATTAATACATCTCACATGACGTAGGATAACATGTCTTTGAAGAATGAATGCAAAGATAGACTTACCTAGTAAATGGCCATACAGACAGTCATAGTGCTCCAGAATCCCTGTGACAAGAACTGTGTTTTCCTGTTCATTGAACCGAGGATTCCATGGCCGCTCCACACGTTTCTTCCGAATACGTGCAGGCCCAGAGCTTGGCTGCTGCTGACTGGACTCTCCTTGTTCCAATGGAAGAGACTCCAAAAGCGGGCCACCAGCAACCACCCCACCACCAGACACCCCAGCAGCACCAGCAACAGAGCCACCAGCAGCACTCGCACTCACAGTACACCACTCGAACTCCCAGCAACACCACTCGCACTCCCAGCAACACCATTCGCACTCGCAGCAACAGCACTCCCCTGAACCCTACGTTCACTCAGACGCATACTCGCACGACTACCACTACCACTCACACCAGCATCACTCTTCCCACGTTTTGCGGCCATACCTCTAGCACTCACAAAGAACAGAAAAGAAATTTAAAGCCAATAGCACTGAACACTTTCAAATTGAAAACAAGACAAAGATGTAAACAAAACAAGACAGGACAAACCTCTCACAATACACAACTCTCTCAGTAAATATGAAATTTGTAAATCGGCCAGCTCTGTGTGTGTCTCTCTCTCTCTCTCTCTCTCTCTCTCTCTCTCTCTCTCTCTCTCTCTCTCACTCCCAACAACCCAGAGAATGAATAACAATACACGCTGCCTTTAAAGGGGCCGCTCAATCCAAAACATGCTTGCTTCAGCAGATTCAGCAAGAAGTTTAATTGGCGAACCTAACAGCACCCCGCCATGCACGCCGATACACCTGTGTGTGATCGGCAAATCATCGGCAGAGTGGCCGCAAATGTTTTCGGCTTGATTCGGAAGGGATTCGGCAATTATTGCATATGGAGAGGGAAAATCGCCAAAATCATGCCGAAAAGGTACCCTTGGCTATTGCACTTTTTCGCCGCTTATTGCATAGAGCCCAATGTCCCTGTGTGTCCATATATATATGATTTAAATTAAAAGATGCAGTACACCTGTTAATAGTCCCGGACATGTGCAGTGATGGAAACCCAAAACTGCTGGGTATCTCAGCAAAAACAAATAACAAACAAAGAAAACATTAAAGAATATACAAAGAACTGACAAGTGAATATTCAATGACAACATATCTTGTGTGACAACAATATTTATACTGTATGTGCAAAGCGCCAGTGACAAATAGCTGGATAGCTATAAATAATCTAATATACAGCTAAACCCCGTTATAACGCGCCTCGCTATACCGCGAATCTCTGAGCATGGCTCCCGAATTGAAAGCCTCCATTTTGCCGGCTTACCTGCATCTCAAATTTTCCATTTTGCCGCCTTACACTCTCCTCTTATTACTTAATAAAGAATAATAAAGAATTATATATTTATAAATTATACAACATAATTAAAATAATAATTTATTAAAAAAGTAAATTTTTCATACAGGAATTGAACCCAGGACCCTTGCATATGTTGGTAAGAAGTTCGTCCACTAGACCACAGAACTGTGTGATGTCATAGACAGCTAGAAATAGACTTAAGATTTCACATTGACATGTACCTTGTGTTGTAGAGGATAAATACATTTATAGGTTCTATCTTGTCACACCAAACCTATGGTGTAGAGGTAAGAAGCAAGGCATTGGTATCAGAAGGTCCAGAGTTCAATCCCTGCATGTGTTTTGTACAAAATGTATTAATGTTTAATTGTGTTTGTGTCTGTGTCTGGTAGTCAATAAAGCATTGAATTGAATGTTTGAAAAAAACAATGGCATACGACGGCAAGAGAGCAGAGAGATATGAGCACGTGGACAGCAGGAAGAGGAGAGCACTGGTAAGGCGGCAAAATGGAGGAGATTTAAATCTGTAATGAGGAAGCTCCAGATCTGATGCCGGTGAAATTTTAACGCGACCCCGGTTGTAACGGGTTTAGCTGTATGTATATATGGTATATGGGCTGACAAACCATCATACATGTATTTACCTATGTACAGTTTATATTTAAACTAATTGTGATACTAATTTATATTAATTAGTGATAAAGTGTAATATTAGTGACTAATAATTTATGAAATGGAGAGACAATGATGCAATAAAGAATGGTCTACTGAAGTATAGGGTGATAATACCCATAATATAGTCCAAATTGTACAATATGCAAAGATCTGTGATTACCAAAGAAACTGAACTCCAAGTGCTAGAATGCACTTGTTGTATCATCAAGACTGATTTTGGTGCAACATAATATTGAGGCAAAAGTGCAAGATTCATATTCAATGAGATTCTCTCCTCTCCAGAGGGAGCCAGTGTATAAACTAATATAATGTATATGTAATAAATAAACTAACCGCCATCAAACTATATAATGATGACATGATATATAGTGAGGTTGGTATACTGCACCGACACACTTTATTCGAGCAAATACCCAGTATGTACCTGGCAGATACCTGGAATGCGCCACTTCTCACCTCTGACAAGCACCGTTGCGTTTGCCTTCCCAGCCTGGGTTTATGCCTGGCTGACGGGCGGCTGATCTGTTAAATGATAATGATTAGGATTTAATAGGCTGCAATGCTTCGCGTGTCTACCAGATGGCATAAATTCATGAATTGTAATGCAGTATATATATATACTGTGCAGTATTGCAGCCAGCGGGAATAAAATGCTTCAATCCCTGCTTGGAAAATACCTCAATGCACTCGGGCAGAAAACAGTCACAAACCTCAATACACCCGGGTATACCCGAATTCGTGGGACTAGCCGAGCTCGAATAAAGTGTGTCGCCAGTGTATATGGTGTAAATAAAGTGTATTATAAATTCTATAATGTGTGCGCTATAAATAAATCAAGTGTGTAGTAGACTCTAATAAATGTGATCGGTGTGATGTGAAGTATGAAAATAGTGATTGCATGTCCAATACTTGCTTGAAAAGGGGTTGATGGTACTTATGCAGTACAAGTATGCATTATACAATGATCTGGGATGGCTAAGAAAAACCGAACAGTGGTGCCCTTATTTACCCACCAAAAATGATTTGAGATCAAACTCAATATTGAGACCCAATGGGGCTAAAGTACGGAGCTCATAGATCCAAAAGGATTTTCTCCTCCCCAGAAGGCCTACAATGTCTCCTCCACTCCAATGAGGTGTGAGGGCTTCTATGGCCATACAGGTGAGACCCATAGGGTCCTGTCCGTGCACTTGAAGAAAATGATTGGACACACTATGTGTGACTAAACCTTTTTTGATATTGTAAATATGTTCATACTAGCTGATACAGTATACCCGGCGTTGCCCATGATGTAATGTTCTGGCTCCCCCATCCTCCCTCTCAACTCCCTTCCCCCCTCTTCACAGCTGTTCAGAGCTGCGCCCCCTCCCCCCACTGTTCACAGCTCCGATCCCCCCCATTCAATGCTTTGTTTCCCCCCTCCCCCCCCGTTCACAGCTCCGTTCCCCTCCCCCCCTGTTCACAGCTCCTTGCCCCCCGTGTGTTTGGCAGCTGAGCTGACTGAGGGGGGAAGTATGTGTCAGTCAGTCAGTGAGTGTGTGTCAGTCAGTCAGTGAGTGTGTGTCAGTCAGTGAGTGTGTGTCAGTCAGTGTGCGTCAGTCAGTCAGTGAGTGTGTGTCAGTCAGTCAGTGAGTGTGTGTCAGTCAGTCAGTGAGTGTGTGTCAGTCAGTGTGCGTCAGTCAGTCAGTGAGTGTGTGTCAGTCAGTCAGTGAGTGTGTGTCAGTCAGTCAGTGAGTGAGTGTGTGTCAGTCAGTGTGTGTCAGTCAGTCAGTGAGTGTGTGTGTGTGTCAGTGAGTGTGTGTGTCAGTCAGTGAGTGTGTGTGTCAGTCAGTGAGTGTGTGTGTCAGTGAGTGTGTGTGTGTGTGTGTCAGTCAGTCAGTCAGTCAGTGAGTGTGTGTCAGTCAGTCAGTGTGTGTCAGTCAGTATGTATTTATGTGTGGGCTTCCCCCCCTTCTCTCCTGACTCCCTCCCGACCCCCTTTTTCCTGACTCCCTCTCCCCCCTCTCTCCTGACTCCCCCCCCCCCCTGCTGACTGGCGGTGGCGTGCAATTGTCGGCGGCGAGTGGACAGGTGAGGCGCTGCTGAGAGGGGGAGGTGGTGGTGGTGGTGGTGGTGGGCTCAGAGGCGGCTGCAGTGGTGTTGTCCTTCCCCCTCCCCCGCACGGAGCTGTGTCGGCGGCGGGTGGGGAGGTGAGGCACTGCTGAGAAACGGTGTGGTGGGGGAGAGGCCGCTGGTGGCGGCGGCGGTTCCCCCCCCCCCCCTGCGCGGAGCTGTGGCGACGGCGACACTACCCACATGCTGCTGCTAGCTGGGGCTCGGGTGAGCCTGGTGGATTCCCTGGGGGGAGGTGAGCGGGGGGGTGATGGGGGGGGTGAGCCGGCAGGGAGGTGAGCTGGGTGAAGAGGTGTGTGTGTGTGTGTGTGTGTGTGGCCGAGGGGGAAGGTGAGCTGCGGGTGAGGAGAAGAAGAGAGTGGCAGTTGGGTGATGTCATAGTGCCACCAATCTGATTGGCCAGAGGCTGAGGACCAATCAGATTCACCACATCTAGCACCAACCTCACAAATTTCAATTTTATATATTAAGATAGTCAACGTTTGATGGACCTTGTGGTCATACCCACATACTGCAGACCGCAAGGACACTCAAGGAGATATATGACATTGGCACTTACACGTGATGTATTGTTTAATGAGATAGGATCTAGATGTAATTTTGGAAGAGAAAGAAAGACTTTTTGAACTATATCTGCAGGCCGTATAGGTATTACAAATGTGATATCCTTTGCAGATAGTATTAGTGCGATGCAAAGGTCGCGTCAAAGGGCAACTTAGAGCCAGTTTTTGACCTATATTTGAAGCTTTGGTAAATATGATTTTTGGATTGATGGGTAACATATCAACCAGTTCTTTATCCTTTCTTAGAATGGGACAATATTTGCGAAAATTCTTTCTTATAGCCGGAGCCATTTGATTAAATTGAGTAAGGAATGGTATATCTGATGTTTTTCTGATTTTTTCTTTTTGTATTTCAAAAGAGTGGTTCTATCCATTAATTCTACCTCGGATATAATTTGGTCTAGTTTATGGGACGAATATTTTCTATTTATAAATGTATGTTTTAAATCTTGTGCCTGTGTTTTAAATGTGTCAAGGGTGGAACTATTCCGTTTTAGTCTAGTGAACTGTCCTTTTGGTATGTTATTGATCCAGGATGGGTTATGATGACTATCAGCATGTAAATAATTATTTGCTTGAACTGTTTTAAAAAAATGTTTTAGTGTGTATGGAGTTATCCATAATATAGATAACTAAATCCAAAAATTCTATAGAGGTACTACTTGAAGTGAACGTAAATTTCAAATTGTAGATGTTATCATTCATGTAGTGTTGAAATGATTCCAACTGTTGTAAAGAACCAGACCAGATAAAGAAAATATCGTCGATGTAGCGCCGCCAGACCACCAGGTTCGCACCAAAGGGACAGCTGGACCAGATGAATTTATGTTCCCAGCTGCCCATAAATAAGTTTGCATAACTTGTTGCAAACCTGGTGCCCATGGCGGTGCCACATACCTGTAAATAATACGAATTATTAAAATTTAAAAAATTATGTGAAAGAATAAATTGAATACCTGAGATTAAAAATGATTTGAATGTAGTGGAAACTGAAGGGTCATTATCAAGAACCTGATATATGGCATCACAGCCTTGTAAATGATCGATGATCGTATATAAAGGGGTAATATCAGCTGTTACTAAATAATAATGTGGTAGCCATTGAATGTCATTGAGGGTCTGCAGTATGTGGGTAGTGTCCCTAAGGTAGGATGGGAGCTTAGTGACATATGGTTGTAGATGTTGGTCTATAAATTGGGACAAATGTGAAGTGATTGACTGGATACCAGATATAATCGGACAACCAGGTGGTTGGTGTAAATTTTTATGAATTTTAGGTATTATATAAAAAATAGGAATTATGGGATACTAATTATATAGAAACTCGAATTCTTGTTTCATAAGAATCTGTTGTTCTAAACCTGTATATAAAAAATGAAACAGTTACTGTTGGTAATTTTTCATAAAAAAGATACATTTTTGTAGTCATATTGATTTTTATCAGCATGATTGTCTACATTCTTATGCTTTTACTGCAAGTTTATTAAAAGGAAATTGTACATACACATAGCGCCCCCCCTCCCCCCCCACACACACACACTGCAAACCCCCTCTATATACATAAACACACTCTGCAGTCCCCCCAACACACTGTGCAGCCCCCCCTCCTCTACAACCACAAAACACACTGCAGCCCTCCTCCACCCTCACAAAACACACACAGCAGCCCCCCCTCCACACACACACAAAACACAGAAACAAACTGCAAACACACACCAAAACACACTCTGCAGCCCTTCTCCACCATCTACACCCACACACACACTGCTGTCCCCCTCTACACCTACAAAACACACTGCAGACACACACACCGACAAAACAGACTGCTGCCCCCTCTACATCAATAAAACACACATCAGCAGAACCCCTTTACACCCACCGCAGCCCCCATGTAAACCAACACACTGCAGAGACACACCCACACACAACACTCTGCACCCCTCCTCCACCCACAAAACACACTGAAGACACACACACTGCAGCCCCCCCTCTACTCCCACAAAACACACACTGCAGACACACACAAACAAAAGACTGCCAGCTCTACATCCACTACACACACACTGCAGACACACACACACACACACACACACACACACACACACACACACACACACACACAAAACACTCTGCACCCCTCCTCCACCCACAAAACAGACAGCAGCCCCCCCTCTGCACCTACAAAACACACACTGCAGAGACACAAACAAATCAACAGACTGCCAGCTCTACATCCACAAAACACACACCAGCAGCCCCCTCCCTACACCCACTGCAGGCCCCCTGTAAACCCATACTGCAGACACACACACCAACAAAACACCCTGCACTCCTCCACCCACAAAACACACACTGAAGACACACATACTGCTGCCCCCCCCCTCTACACCAACAAAACACACACACACAGCAAGAAGACTCTGCTGCCCCCTCTACACCCACAAAACACACACCAACAGAAGACATACACACTAATAAAACACACTGCTGCCCCCTTTACACCCACAAAACACACAACAGACAGACACACAAACCTTTCCCCTCACTCTCCTGTGTGGAGCTCTCTTCAGGCTGGGTGGGGGAGGAGTCAGTGCCTTGCTGCTACCTTCTGTCTAATCACCTCCCCTGTCTAAGGCCAAGTCCATGGTGCCTCAGCCAGTGCGGAGGCGCGCTGAGGCTGAGGGAAAGCGGGTGCTTTCCCTGGCCTTGGTTAGCGTGCCGTATGGGGGCATGTCGGGGATCGGGCCAGTGACGTCACGGAGCTGGTTCGCCCTCATTGGGCGAACCGCTCACGTGACTAGCCCTGCGCTCCCATGAGAGCAAAATTTTTAAATTTTCATAAGATTTACGCTTCCGCACGCTTGCGGAAGTGTAAGCGAGCCTCTGCTAAAGCCGCTCTCATTGCGGCTGCAGGGGCTCACTTCCGAGCAGCAGCGCGCCTCAGCACGGTTCAGCACATAAGCGCTGACCATGCCAGAGGCCTAAGGCTGCATCCAGGGTGGCACTGAGCTTGTGTGGGCGCTCACGCTCGTCACAATGAGACACATTGAGACAATGTGTGTGGCCTGCGTGAGCTCCCTCCTGCGCGTGCCCGTGAGCTGTAGTCGGAGCTCAGTTTCAAGAGTTTCGAATCTGCAGCTCCGACTTCAGATCACATGAGCTACTTTACCCAATCAGAGGACAGCAAGGCAAAACCAATGCAATACAAGCATTGGGAGCTTGTATTGTATTGCTTTGCATTGCTTGCTGTCCTCTGACATGAAACGGTGGGGGGACGGCACGAAACGGGGGGGGTGGCAAAAAACGAGGGGGGGCACAAAACAGGGGGGAGGGCACAAAACGGGGGGGGAGCACAAAACGGGGGGGCACGAAACTGAAAACGTTGAGATGTAAACGGGGGGGGGTAAAACGAAGTGGTGGTGTGAGGGGGGGTAAAACGAAGTGGTGGTGTGAGGGGGGGTACAACGAAGTGGTGGTGTGAGGGGGGGTACAACAAAGTGGTGGTGTGAGGGGGGGTACAATGAAGTGGTGGTGTGAGGGGGGTACAATGAAGTGGTGGTGTGAGTGGGGGTACAATGAAGTGGTAGTGTGAGGGGGGGTACAACAAAGTGGTGGTGTGAGGGGGGGTAAAACAAAGTGGTGGTGTGAGGGGGGGGAAACGAAGTGGTGGTGTGAGGGGGGTAAAACGAAGTGGTGGTGTGAGGGGGGGTAAAACGAAGTGGTGGTGTAAGGGGGGGTAAAATGAAGTGGTGGTGTGGGGGGGGGGTAAAACGAAGTGGTGGTGCAGGGGGGGTAAAACGAAGTGGTGGTGTGGGGGGGTAAAACTAAGTGGTGGTGTGAGGGGGGTAAAACGAAGTGGTGGTGTGGGGGGGGGTAAAACGAAGTGGTGGTGTGGGGGGGGGGTAAAACGAAGTGGTGGTGTGGGGGGGGGTAAAACGAAGTGGTGGTGCAGGGGGGGGGGGGTAAAACGAAGTGGTGGTGTGGGGGGGGTAAAACGAAGTGGTGGTGTGAGGGGGGGTAAAACGAAGTGGTGGTGTGAGGGGGGTAAAACGAAGTGGTGGTGTGAGGGGGTAAAACGAAGTGGTGGTGTGGGGGGGGGGGTAAAACGAAGTGGTGGTGTGAGGGGGGGTAAAACGAAGTGGTGGTGTGGGGGGGTAAAACGAAGTGGTGGTGTGGGGGGGGTAAAACGAAGTGGTGGTGTGGGTGGGTAAAACGAAGTGGTGGTGTGGGGGGTAAATTGAAGTGGTGGTGTGAGGGGGGTACAACGAAGTGGTGGTGTGAGGGGGGTAAAACGAAGTGGTGGTTTGTGTGGGGGGTAAAACGAGGTGGTGGTGTGGGGGGGGGGGGGGTAAAACGAAGTGGTGGTGTGGGGTGGGGGGTTAAAACGAAGTGGTGGTGTGGGGGGGGGGTAAAACGAAGTGGTGGTGTGAGGGGTGTAAAACGAAGTGGGGGTGTGGGGGGGGGGTACAACGAAGTGGTGGTGTAAGGGGGGTAAAACAAAGTGGTGGTGTGAGGGGGGGGGGTAAAATGAAGTGGTGGTGTGAGGGGGGGGTAAAACGAAGTGGCGGTGTGAGGGGGGTAAACCGAAGTGGTGGTGTGAGGGGGGTAAAATGAAGTGGTGGTGTGGGAGGGTGGGTAAAACGAAGTGGTGGTGTGGGGGGGTAAAACGAAGTGGTGGTGTGGGGGGGGGGTAAAACAAAGTGGTGGTGTGGGGGAGGGGGTAAAACGAAGTGGTGGTGTGGGGGGGGGGGGTAAAACGAAGTGGTGGTGTGGGGGGGTAAAACGAAGTGGTGGTGTGGGGGGGGTAAAACGAAGTGGTGGTGTGGGGGAGGGGGTAAAACGAAGTGGTGATGTGGGGGGGGTAAAACGAAGTGGTGGTGTGAGGGGGGGTAAAACGAAGTGGTGGTGTGGGGGCGTAAAATGAAGTGGTGGTGTGGGGGGGTAAAACGAAGTGGTGGGGGGGTAAAATTAAGTGGTGGTGGTGGGGGGGGGCAAACGGGGTGGTGGTGGGGGGCAAACGGGGTGGTGGGGAGGGCAAACGGGATGGTGGGGGGGCAAACGGGGTGGTGGGGTGGGAAAAATGGGGTGGTGGGGGGCAAACGGGGTGGTTGGGGGGCAAACGGTGTGTTGGGGGGGGGCAAATAGAGTGGTTGGGGGTCAAACAGGGTGGTGTAGGGTCAAACTGGGTGGTGGGGGGGCAAACGGGGTGGTGGGGGGCAAACTGGGGGGTGGGGGGGCAAACTGTGTGGTGGGGGGGCAAACGGCGTGGTGGGGGGGGGAAACGGTGTGGTTGGAGGAAACGGGGTGGTGGGGGCAAACGAGGTGGTGGGGGCAAATGGAGTGGGGGGGGGAGAGGGGAAAGGAGGGAAGGGGGGGGAAAGGAGAGAAGGAGGAGAGCGATGGGGGAGAGAGAGGGGAAAGGAGAGAAGTGGGAGAGAGCGGGAAATGGAGAGAGAGGGGAAAGGAGAGAAGGGGGAATAACTGCAGTGCGTGGAGGCATAAATAGCACAGATAACAGTATTATATATACGTCACCATTAAAAGCATAGTTGTCACGGGCAAGAAGATAGCCATAGCCTCATATCAGGAAAGAAGAGGTAGGGGCCCCCCTCAACAGACTCCCACTCCAACGCTTTTCGACTTAAAACGGTCTTCTTCGGGGAGTGGTGAGGGGAGAAATGAGCTAGAATTTATAGTGAAGTTAGTTAAAAGAATTTGCGCCAAAGATAAGTTTAATGTGTAACAGCTGTGATAAATGTGAGTACTCTCATTGGAGCATAGCGTCCTGATTGCTAAGGAAGCATTACTATGGACCTCATTGGTCTAGGGGAGTCACATGGAACACATCTGATCCTCCCATGTCGAGATCGAAATGTGACGCATGTGACGTCATCGCGCATAGCGCGTCATTGCGTAGGATACCATAGCAACCGTAGGTTGCTTATTATCAAACAGGCACCGGCCCTGATTGCTATGGGAGCATAACTATGGATCGAAAAGTAACATAATCGCGCATAGCGTGTCATAGCGTAAGATCACCATAACAACCGTAGGTTGCTTATTATCAAACGGGCACAGGCCCAGATGGAGGGGGGCAGTCAGGGCTACACTAATATCAAATTAATGGCCCTACTAGTCCTCCAAAAAAAACAATAAGGCATATATCATGATGTACATTATTAAATCGCGGGATGACGCGGATGACGTCATCACGCAATGAAAATCATTGCGTAGGGTTGTCAAGGGGATTGAACAAACATAAACAAAACATAGTCTAATAAAACTCACACATACACGAATGCATTATCTCATAAGTGCCAAGAGGCTTGAAACATAAAGCAAAAAATATCCCTGAAAAAATTGTCCATGCAATGGTGCACATAAGAAAATTCATGAGATGGTCCATATTCACAGGACTTAGTTCGTCGTTGAATCTTAATTGGCTCACGCATCAAAAGGAGCGAAGTTTCAAAGGCATCAAGTAGCCCAGAACATGGGATGGAATATCCCAGGATAGAATGCTGGTCCATGAGATGGTCCATATTCACAGGACTTAATTCGTCGTTGAATCTTGATTGGCTCACACATCAAAAAGAAGAAGCAATGTCTCAAAGGCACCAAGTAGCCCAGAACCTAGGATGGAATATCCCAGGATAGGGTGACATCAGGAGAGATGATGTCTCAGAGGCACAAAGGTAGTCCAAATGCAGGGTGAAGAATCCCAGGTAGAGGTGACAGATCCACCAAAAATGAGATGGAATCAGAAGAGATGACGTTGCTGAAGCACACGGGTAGCCACAGTGGGGAATCCTTGGTATAGGTACTAGTCCACAGCATGAACATAAGAGAAAAAAAAAGGGGGATGGAGAGCCAAATATTAGAGCATCACAAAACCAGGTCAAAGAAAAACAAACCATGACAAGGAAGTAATATTTATAAAAACATGGCATAGCCAAGATAATCATTCAACCTCCGTGGATTCATGGTGCCCAACTGCACGATCCAGCTACACTCCCTCCTCAACAGAGCCTTCTCAAGGTCACCACCACGTGCACCGAGAGAGACCCTGTCAAAGGCAAACGCAGCAAGGACCGCACAGTCGGACCCATGGCAACGCAAAAAGTGACGGGCAACCGAAGTGATTTTCTTACAAGAGTCTAAGTCTCTTTGTGCGTTTTTTATATTGCGAGTGTGTTCGAGTACACGGAAACGAAATTCCCTTGTGGTCATGCCCACATAAGCAAGACCACAAGGGCAAGAGAGATGATAAACTACTCCCTTACTCCTACAATTAAGAAAAGAGAGTATCTTATACGTACGTGACTTGGTGGTGTTGTCAAATGTTGTCGTTTGGTGCATGTATCTGCACGCGGAACACATACCGCATTTAAAAAAACCTGGCTTGCGTTGTTGGGATAAAAAAGTGGGATTGACCTGGGGGGCATAATGACTGCGGATTAATTTATCTCGCAGATTTGGAGATCTGCGACTGGCAAGACTTACATGATCACCAAGTACATTTCTAAGTTCTGTGTCAGTCATTAAGATCCCCCAATGTTTCTGTAGAATGCCCCTCAGGTCAGGCCACTGCTGATTAAAAGTACTAACAAATCTGATTTGTTTCCTACCTCTATACTTGGGTTTTGGTTGTAATAGACTCTCACGAGCTACTTTTAGACAATTCGTATAGCCTTTTTGAATCTGTGTTTTAGTATAACCACGTTTAGAGAACCTTGTTTTTAGTTCTGCGGCTCTAAGTTCGAAATTGGCTTTAGATGAACAATTCCTCTTAAGTCTAAGGAATTCACTGCGTGGGATCCCTGATATTTGATGTTGGGCGTGGGAACTTGAAGCATGGAGAATAGAGTTTGTCGCTGTAGTTTTGCGGTAAATGTCTGTTTCAATCATGCCTGACTGATCAATGCTAATCCTAACATCCAGAAAATCTACGGATGTAGGACTGCATAGGTAAGTGAGTTTGATGTTGAGTTCATTGTGGTTGAGCGCATCGATGAAATCTGCAAATGCATCACTGGTGCCATGCCAGACTACCAGGATGTCATCGATGTATCTCAGCCACAATAAACCCAAATCACTGAATTGGCGATATTGATCCGAAAAATCTACCTCCCTCTCCCACCAGCCCAAAAATAGATTCGCATAGGAGGGTGCGCAAGCCGCTCCCATAGCTGTGCCTCTTGCTTGAAGATAGTATTTATTTTTAAAAATAAAATAGTTATGGGTAAGAATAAAATGAAGTAAGTCCATTATGAAATCAAGTAAGTCTCCAGAAATATCCTGCATAGATAAATAAAAATTTGATGCTAAGAGACCCTCACGATGGGGAATACTAGTGTACAGGGACT